>NC_060142.1:378176584-378479615 GCF_021461385.2 Schistocerca piceifrons
GACGTGTGAGAAATCGCATTGTCCTGTTGGAATTGACCAAGTCCGTCGGAATGCACAATGGGCATGAATGGATGCAGGTGATGAGACAGGATGCTTATGTACATTTGTGGACAAAGCGAGCGAGACCCCTCGCCTTTTCCTTATGCTGATCCGCACAGCTTTAAAGTCTGCTACACAGCATAACAGGCAAGGCGACGAAGTTCTACCAACATACTATGCACAGGCGTGAAATTGACAAACTATCCGAATTTCCTTAGACTGTTTTCAATCATGTGTGTTACTATATTAATGCTTATTTGTGTGTTAAACACAACACGTAAATATAAGATATAAATGAGACAAGAAACGCTAATTAGTATGAACTGTACTAATAAAAATGAATTTCAGCTTATCGAGATAACATAACTGTTTTAGTAAGACAAAGTACCCCAGATCGTTACGAACTAGCAAAACGGGTTTTAAGGGCTGGGTAGACAGTTGGACGGTGAAGAAAGTGAGACTAGTAGGGTTCCATGTTTACCGATTTAGGTGACGAAATCCTAACAACGAAAATAGCTACGACAGTTACTGAAGACGTGGGCCACATAAATAATTCCCCCTACTCTTTACTGGAAATGTTCTACTTGCAGTCGATACATCAGCATTTACTCGTAGATATGCTTTTGATCCAAATCACGTTTACAGGAATGCAAATAAAATCCATTTGTCTATACACGTGGTAATTCAGATCCCAGTTTTAATGCCACCGCGTTTTAGAAGTGCGAGCATTCCCATTGCTAGGTAGCTTAAGAAACACTTCGGCTAATGAACGTTTTCGGGCTGTGGCGAGTCTAATGGAGAATTCCAAACATTGTAGAATACGTTTGGCAGCTATGTAGCTGTTTATTTCCTGGGGTGGCGCAGAATTATCCTACTAAATTTACTCGCTTAATAACAGCATTTTGATATTTCGATAAACATCCCGAATGATTGTCACATAAGCGGTGACATAAAGATAGAAAATTCTTGTTTTTGAGTCCAGAAAGCTCTATGCAACAGAAACTACAGATCATTTTGCCATTTTCATTGCGAAATTGCCGGCTTATTCAAGTCTGGGGTAATAATAGAGGGCTGTTTGCTTGGGTTGTCTGCTAGCGTAGTGGAAGGTGTTTGCTACTGCAAGTGAGGTGGTGTTCGTTTTCGGTTCTAATCTCGATGGAGGCAGATAGACTATCAGCTCAAGGAAATGGCTAAAATAACCGCCGCAATTCCACTGGAGGATTGTACAAAACGTGTCCTGTAGGGGAATGAAGGCACGGAAAAGGCAAATTACTTCGCAGTGTCACAAGCCTCCACCGACCGAGTGACTGACGTCACAACTTCCATCGTTTCTGAGGAGATGGCGAGATCCAGGTTATCAGGGGACACAAATAGCTCGACCTCATCCTCAGAGGCTGGGCTGACAGGAAGGAGTGGCGTGGGAACCACTGAGTCCTTATTCTTGTCTTTTGGAGGAGGGTTGGCATGCTGGGAGGGCTTTCCTGACGTATTGTCAGGAACAGAGGAAGAACATGAAGCCCTTTGACCAGCAGCTGGTGGCTTGTTCACCCACTGGCTAGTGTCTTGTGAGACACTGGTAAAGTCCTTGGAAGGGACTCCCCCAAGGGACCCCTTCTGAATGAGTGAGGCTGGAGGAGGCTGTAGCTTCTGTGGCTGAG
The DNA here is from genome assembly GCF_021461385.2 of Schistocerca piceifrons. Lineage (NCBI taxonomy): Eukaryota > Metazoa > Arthropoda > Insecta > Orthoptera > Acrididae > Schistocerca > Schistocerca piceifrons. The sequence goes on from NC_060142.1 coordinate 378,178,282, forward strand.
CAGCCAGAGAAGGTTGTCGCTTCTCTGGCTGAGAGGTGGGGATGGATGTCCCTGGTTGTTTGGGGTGCACTGCTCCCAAACCGGGTGTTTTGGGAGTTGTGGAAGATAGAGTGGCCCTTACCAGCGGTGGGGCAGACGAAATTTGACTGTTCTGTGGGCCAACTGAGAAAGGAGTCTTTGCAGGAACTGGTGGTGGCAGTGTTGCAGCAGCATAGCTCCTCAACATAGGTGTGGGGTTGAGTCGTTCTAGCTTCTTCTTTGCCTCTTGGTAAGTTACACGGTCCAGGGTCTTAATTTCTTGTATCTTCCGCTCTCATTGGTAGACTGTACAGTCTGGCGAGCAGGGAGAATGATGCTCCCCACAGTTAACGCTGGTGGGAGGCGGAGCACACGGAGCATTGGGATGCGAAGGTCGTCCACATTCTTGACACGTGGGGCTGGCAGTGCATTTGGAGGACATGTGTCCGAACTTCCAGCACTTGAAGCATCGCATAGGGGGCGGGACGTAGGGCTTGACATCGCATTGGTAGATCATGACCTTGACCTTCTCGGGCAAGCAGTCGCCCTCAAAGGCCAGGAAGAAAGCACCGATAGCAATCCTATTATCCTTGGGCCCCCGAAAGACACGATGGACAAAGTGTACACCTGGTCATGCCAGGTTCTCCCGTAGCTCTTCATCAGACTGTAGCAGAAGATCTTTATGAAAGATAATCTCCTAGACCAAATTTAGGGACTTATGGGGAGTGATGTTAACGGGTATGTCACCGAGCTTCTCACAGGTGAGTAATGCCTGTGACTGTGCAGATGAAGCTGCTTGTATCAGAATGGGCCTGCTCCTTATTTTGGAAAGAGACGCCACTTCCCCAAACTTACCTTCAGGATTGTTCACAAAGAAGAGAGGCTTAGTCCCAAAAAACGAATCCCATCGGTTCTGCTGCACACAAGGATCGCGGTGAATACGGCTCCTGTCTGTCTGCAGCCCTACGTCCCTCCCAGGGCGTCGCTAGGGAAGAGAACGATTTGGGGTGATATGTCACAGCGTTAAAGTCTACCTTACCGCGATTAGAGACGTTGGCGGTCGTTCGACGACCGGATTGAGACTTCATCCGTTTCATTGCGGATCATCCGCCCCGATGCCACCCACTCCGACCAGGGGCTCTCTCCACGGGCGCCACCCAGCCGCAGCAAAAGCCACCTTGCAGGATGACCGTTGCCGGGAGTCCTGATGCCCTAGAGAGACAGGCAGCTACTCCTTGGATTACGTGGGGAGGTGGCAGCTCAGGCATCGGCAGTACGATCTCTGTCTTGTCAGGGGGCTACAACCTAGTGGGTACATGACGACCCCACCACAACGGGCTGGCTACCATGCTGGATGTTGGATGCCATGGGAAGTCCATGGTTATCGTGGGTGCAGATGGTGACGCAGTAAGGGTGTAAATTACGCAACCTATCAGGCATGTATGCCCAAAATGATGGATGGTTGGAGCAGTTACGACGCCAAGACGATGAAGAGTGCCAAGGTCTTACGGCATCACATAAGGTGTCCTTCCCCCAAAGAGGCTCGTACTTGTGATGAATTTGGAAGAATGGAGGTCAAACCCAAATGGGGACCAACACATGAAAGGCCGAAACAGTTGAGACTCCTTTTAGTCGCCTCTTACGACAGGCAGGAATACCGCGGACCTATTCTTACCCCTGAACCCGCAAGGGAGTAGGGAACAGTTGAGCGGCATGCTTTTTCCCGAATGACGTTTCCGGAAGTAGGTTCCAGTTCTCAGTTTCTTCCTTATGGCTATCTCTACAGTCATTTGAAGTTTGTCCTTGCGTTTTGTTGTACACTGTATCCTTACTTTTTGTTACACAACTTATACTGAATATGATTAGAAATTATCATTTCTTATTGTATCAGTTTGTGGTATGTTACGGGAACAACGCAGCGTGAGCAGATTTTTCCAATCTATAAGAAAGGCCACATTATCTGAGCGCAGAACTATAGCCTCAGACTGATATCAATTTTATGCTTACTTATGAATCATCCACTGGTGTCAAAATTAAAGCAACAAACGCAAATTTTTGCGACGTTGCGTTTATTTTCGCACGAACAATATAAACAGATAATAATAAAATAGAAACAATGTTGAATATAAAGAACATAATTAACTGCTATATGCATAACGGTAGACAAAAATGTTCTTGGTTTTTTTCCAACTTAATGGATTTGCACACACATTTCGACAACTGGTTAATGTGCACAGTATGGGGTGTGAGCACCTCTGGCAGAAAATACAGGCACGACAACGATGGGGCATGGTGTAAGTGATGTCAGCAATCTCATTTTGTGGCAATAACGCCTATTCCTCCTGTAGAGCTGTTCGCAAGTCTTGAGAGTGGTTGGTTTACGCTGACGTAATGCAACCTGTCTCCCTATTACACCCTACACTTGCCCTACGGGATTCAAATCGGGAGAGCAATCAGGCCACACCATGTGTGCCATATTTTCCGTTTCCAAGAAAACACCAACCACTCGTTCTCTATGAGATCGAGCATTATCGTCCATCAACACGGGGTCTGGGTTCACATGACCTCGCAACAATCGCATATGAGATCCCAACATCAATTCACAGTCCCTATCAGCGGTTAAAACCTGCCGATTCTCCTGTGCGATTTCATGAAGGTTCGAGTGGTCCACGTTGTCCCTTCCTCGTTCCACGTTCCTTCCTGGGAATGCTTGGAGAATCACTCGCCAGACCAAATCTCGACTCATCTATGAAAAGCCGGCCAATGTGGCAGAGCGGTTCTAAACGATTCAGTCTGGAACCGGGCGACCCCTACGGTCGCAGGTTCGAGTCCTACCTCGGGCATGGATGTGTGTGATGTCCTTAGGTTAGTTAGGTTTAAGTAGTTCTAAGTTCTAGGGGACTGATGACCTCAGATGATAAGTACCATAGTGCTCAGAGCCATTCGAACCATTTTCATCTGTGAAAAGAACATTCGCCCACTGTTCGACGTCCAGGTGGTATGTTGACGACTGCATTCTAGACGCTCCCTTCTGTGAAGAAGCATCAGAGGGTCACACACAGCAGGTCTCCGACAGTAAACGCCACTCTGCCGGAAGCCTACTGTCATCGTTTGTCTCGATACAACACGTTCAGTGTATGTCGCGAGGACAAATGCTAGTTGCTGTGCAGTACCAAGGCAGTACCGTCGTGCCCTTACAGCCAAATATCTCTCCTCTCTTTCTGATACCACACACGTTCGTCACTTCCCTGGTCTTCAGGATACTGTTTCCATCTCTATGAATCGTCGTCACATCCGAGAAACAACAGAACGATTCACGTTACGCCATCAGGCCACATCAGTTCGCGACTGTCCTCCTTTCTTTCTTCTTGTCGTCCTCGACTCTGGTAAGCATATTCTTTGTGCCACACGGGGGTCTGTCACTGTATACGCAGTGATTGTACCTGTGGGTCTACCCTACACACACCACCCCATTTGATAAGTGCCCTGACGTCATCATTGGCGTGGTTGTACGTTGACCAGAATGCCACCTTCCGTGCAGAACACGATTATACGGACATCTGTCGACATGTTGTATGATTATACCGTGAATTAGACATAAGACGGGGAAATAGCGGTTTCTTGTTTTAATTTTGGACGCCAGTATATATTTTTCTCACCTTGACGACTTTTATCAAGCTCTAACAATTGGTATTAGAAATCAATATGGTTTTCGGAAGCTCTGTTCATTAATGGGATCCAGAAGGGAGCAGATAGTGGAGGTCAAGCTCATAAGTGTCTCTTGACTTCCAAAACCTCCTCGATATTACCCTGTACTGTCACCTTGAAAGTAAAATGCCTCCATGCGGAATATCCAGTGAGATGATATTTGATAAAAAGATTTCCTAGGAAAAAGAACTCATTACGTCAGAGGGGTGTTTCAGAAACGGAAGTAATGTCTGGCGTGCATCAAGGTAGTCCAGTCTGTGACCATCAACTATGTTCGAGGTCAGCGTGGAATAACCACTCACAGACGGCAGATGACAATAATAGCAATGAAGGATATAGAAAGCGTGTCGGGGGGGGGGGGGTTGACGTAATGTGCAAACGGAGCGCTTTATCGGACGTCTAAAACGGCATGCTCATTGGCTTTCGGGTCAAGAGTTGAAGAATTTCCTAAATGGCTAAGGTTTTAAACTGTTCTCGTGCAGCCATAGTCAAAGTGTATCGCACAAGGGCGAAGTGGCAGTATTCAAATCTGGCGAGGCAACTGTGGTACACCAACGGCCATTGGTGAGAACGGTGATTAATGGCTGCGGTGTTGTGTACGAGTAAAGATGTGCAACAGCTGACCTTCCAGATGAACCAAAGGGCTAATGACAGTGTCTCCTTAACGACCGTTCACCTAACATTATTCGGTATGGGTCTCCACAGCAGCTGCCTGGTTTATGCAACCATGCTAGCTGCTGTTCGTCGCCGACGAAGGGCGGAATTTGCACGCCAATACCGCAACTGGGCGTCCAGTGAGCGGCAACAAGTAGCATTTTCAGATGAACCACGTTTTATGCTCCTTCGGACAGGTGGACGTTGCGTTGGCGTGTGGGACTGTGGTACAATAGACGCAAGGGCCCAGGCCGATGGGGGGGGGAGGGGCGTAATGGTCTGGAGAATGTTTTCGTTTCGTTTCCTGGGAGATCTCGTCATTCCGGTATGCATAATTAATGTATCCTTAGGGACAATATCCACCCCTATGTGCAGTTTGTTGCCTTTCTACTTGTCACGCAGCTCACCGTGTATGTGTATGGTTTGGAGTGCACCATTACCTCACTCCCCTAACCATCAAACTCTCCAGATTTCAACCGAATCCGTGGGAAAACCTCTAATGTACTCTCCAAGCCATGGATCCTCAACCCACAAACCAGCGCAACTGAACACTGCATTGCAGTCGGCATGGCTCCACGTACCCGTCGGGACTTTCCAAAACATTATTGACTATCTTCCTACAGGTCCCCGCAACAAAAGGTGTTAACGCAGGTGTTTGAAATATGGTCACAATGTGACTGGACAATTGAAGTGGCGTGGCGGGTGAGGAGTGCAGCTATAGGAGACTGTTCACAGACAACTATGTGCTGACATCGTTAGACACTTCTCATGAACAGTTAACATCAGCTACAAAGACTGGCAAACGGCATAAACATATTATATTATTTGACTACATAGTTGTCACTGTGTCGCTGGGACAGGGCATCCACCGTTTCACTTGCCTGCTTCATTTCTTAATATTTTGTGTATTTTCTTCTTTCGGACACTTTATTCAAAATCTCGTGTGTTCTCAAAGGTCTTCCACTTGTCTTTTTACCAATTTTGATCCTCTGTTTTCCTCTTCTCTCAAAGCACATGCGTTATTCCTTTACTCTGTCAGCGCCTAATGCTCATCTGGAACTTCCAAGAACCTCTAGTGCATTATCCCCAGCTTCTTATTTTCTTACCTTTCAGTACTTTCTTCTGTTTTAATCCGTAGCTCATAAACCATGAATCCATACATCGTATTTACGATGCACATCTGCCCCTGGAATTTTAATGCTGTTTAAAATCTTGTCGGAACTCTCTCTCTTGCCCTTATAAAATCTGTTCGAAATTCTTGTGCCCTCGGGTCTCTTTCACGCTTATGAACTTTTCTCATGTTTTATAAACGATCTGCAATGGATAAATAGTTATCTGTGCAAAATTCTACTAGGTAGCTACGACTTTCCTTCTAGTCCACATTCTCTTATAACTTTCTTTCCCTTCCTTAATCAATAGTCGTGTACCGTTTATCTAACACTATTAAATTTTCGTCTCACATAACGAACTGATCAATTTATTTTATACCATCTTAACATTATTTTAACAACTTCATCTTCCGAGCTGTAGGCATATATAAGAGTACTTCTGTGGTGCTACGACACAGCAGCGTAGTCAATCTAAATTTATTTAGTGTAAATAACCTACTAATAATGTGGTGAGCTAATCACGTTGTGTTACAATGAATGAACTTCAGTATAATAGCAGAGAATGAGTAAGTGTGGGATACGATAAAAGAATTAAATTAAATTTACTGTCCAACTCAAAATAAATAAAACTGCACTCATATACGCTCCTTGTACCTTTACTTGCATGAAAAAAGCAGTATCAAGAAAATTAAGAAAAGCCATGCCTTGAAGTTACACGTAAACTGAAGAGCCAAAAAAACTAGTAGACCTGCCGATTATCGTGTAGAGCCCCCGCGAGCTCGCACAAGTGTCGCATCACGACTTGGCAAGGACTCGACTTATGTCTGAAGTAGTACTGGAGGGAACTGACACCATGAATCATGCAGGGCTGTCCAGAGTGCTGCCGTAAGTGTACGAGGGTGTGGAGATCTCTTCTGAACAGCACGTTGCAAGGCCTCTCAGATACGTTCAACAACGTTCATGTCTGGGGAGTTTGCTGGCCATAGGAAGTATTTAAACTAATAAGAGTGTTCCTGAAGCCACTCTGTAGCAATTCTTGACGTGTGAGAAATCGCATTGTCCTGTTGGAATTGACCAAGTCCGTCGGAATGCACAATGGGCATGAATGGATGCAGGTGATGAGACAGGATGCTTATGTACATTTGTGGACAAAGCGAGCGAGACCCCTCGCCTTTTCCTTATGCTGATCCGCACAGCTTTAAAGTCTGCTACACAGCATAACAGGCAAGGCGACGAAGTTCTACCAACATACTATGCACAGGCGTGAAATTGACAAACTATCCGAATTTCCTTAGACTGTTTTCAATCATGTGTGTTACTATATTAATGCTTATTTGTGTGTTAAACACAACACGTAAATATAAGATATAAATGAGACAAGAAACGCTAATTAGTATGAACTGTACTAATAAAAATGAATTTCAGCTTATCGAGATAACATAACTGTTTTAGTAAGACAAAGTACCCCAGATCGTTACGAACTAGCAAAACGGGTTTTAAGGGCTGGGTAGACAGTTGGACGGTGAAGAAAGTGAGACTAGTAGGGTTCCATGTTTACCGATTTAGGTGACGAAATCCTAACAACGAAAATAGCTACGACAGTTACTGAAGACGTGGGCCACATAAATAATTCCCCCTACTCTTTACTGGAAATGTTCTACTTGCAGTCGATACATCAGCATTTACTCGTAGATATGCTTTTGATCCAAATCACGTTTACAGGAATGCAAATAAAATCCATTTGTCTATACACGTGGTAATTCAGATCCCAGTTTTAATGCCACCGCGTTTTAGAAGTGCGAGCATTCCCATTGCTAGGTAGCTTAAGAAACACTTCGGCTAATGAACGTTTTCGGGCTGTGGCGAGTCTAATGGAGAATTCCAAACATTGTAGAATACGTTTGGCAGCTATGTAGCTGTTTATTTCCTGGGGTGGCGCAGAATTATCCTACTAAATTTACTCGCTTAATAACAGCATTTTGATATTTCGATAAACATCCCGAATGATTGTCACATAAGCGGTGACATAAAGATAGAAAATTCTTGTTTTTGAGTCCAGAAAGCTCTATGCAACAGAAACTACAGATCATTTTGCCATTTTCATTGCGAAATTGCCGGCTTATTCAAGTCTGGGGTAATAATAGAGGGCTGTTTGCTTGGGTTGTCTGCTAGCGTAGTGGAAGGTGTTTGCTACTGCAAGTGAGGTGGTGTTCGTTTTCGGTTCTAATCTCGATGGAGGCAGATAGACTATCAGCAAAACAATTTTAAGAAATTCTCGCGCCTCCAATTCGTTTTATTGATACCTTTTTTCTGTATTGGCACCCTGTGGGTGTAAATAAGACAATCTTGTAGAATTTCATACTTGTTACTGACTACATTTTCCGCTTCTTTCAATAATTTGAATTGACTTAAGTGTGGCACTGAATGAGTTTTAACTGAATTTCGTTATGAATCTTCACGCATTGCTAAATTTGCGTACTTTCATGGTAGGTCAGCAACGGTAATCCAGTATTACTGGTCTGAACGTTGACACAGATCGTTTCGCAGCCGAATGCGCATAATGTTTTGCTAATTCGTAACGATCTGGGGTAGTTTGTCTTACTATAAAAGTTATGTTATCTCGATAAGCTGAAATTCATTTTTATTAGTACAGTTCATTCTAATTAGTGTTTCTTCTTTCATTTACATTTTATATTTACTTGTTGTGTTTAACACACTAATCAGCATTAATATAGTCACACACATGATTGAAAACAGTCGGACAAAGTTCGGGTAGTTTGTCAATTTCACGCCTGTGCATAGTATGTTGGTAGCACTTCGTCGCCTTGCCTGTTATGCTGTGTAGCAGACTTTAAAGCTGTGCGGATCAGCATAACGAAAAGGAGAGGGGCCTCGCTCCTTTTGTCCACGACTGTACGTGTCACCTGTCAGAGTCTCATCTAGACGTATCAGGAGTCCCATATCACTCCAACTCCACACTCCCCACACCATTACAGAGCCTCCACCAACTTGAACAGTCGCCTGCTGACATGCAGCGTCCATGCATTCATGAGGTTGTCTCCACAGCCGTACACGTCCATCCGCTTGATACAATTTCAAACGGGACTCGTCCGACCTGGCAACATGTGTCCAGTCATCAACAGTCCAATGTCAGTGTTGATGGGCCCAGGCGAGGCGTAAAGCTTTGTTTTGGGCGGTCATCAAGGGTACACGAGTAGGTCTTCGGTTCCGAAAGCCCATGTAGATGATGTTTTGTTGAATGACTCGCACGCTGATACTTGTTGATGGCCAGCATTGAAATCTCCAGCAATTTGCAGAAGTGTCGTACTTCTGTCACGTTGAGCGATTCTCTTCAGTCGTCGTGATCCCGTTCTCCCGTTTTCCGGCCGAAGTGATGTCTGAGAGTTGATGTTTTACCGGATTCCTGATATTCACGGTACACTCGTGAAATGGTCGTACGGTAAAATCCACACTTCATGGCTACCTCGGAGACGCTGTGTCCCATCGCTCGTGCGCCGACTATAACACCATGGTCAAACTACTTAAATTTTGATAACCTGCCATTGTAGCAGCAGTAACCGATCTAACAACGGTGCAAGACACTTGCTCTCTACCGAGCGAGGTGGCGCAGTGGCTAGCACACTGGACTCGCATTCGGGAGGACGACGGTTCAATTCTGCCTCCGGCCGTCCTGATTTAGGTTTTTCGTGATTTCCCTAAATTGCAAATGCCGGGATGGTTCTTTTGAAAGGGCAGGGCCGACTTCTTTCCCCGTCCTGCCCTAATCCGATGAGACCGATGACCCCGGTGTCTGGTCTCCTTCCCCAAACAACCCAACCCCATATCATGCAGCCCATTCACTTGCTGTCTTATATAAGCGTTGGCTAACGCAGTGCCGTACTTTTTTTGTTTAGATGTCTCTGTATTTGAATACGCATGCCTATACCAGCGTCCTTGGCACTTCAGTGTCAATCACCGACGCCAGCAAACTCTGAGACGAAGCGCAAATGTGAGTCTGTCCATGCATCAAGCAGAGAGGACGGTTACTTAGAAGTGTCGTGTAGCTGCTTTCATAACAACTTCGGAATACAGGAAAATATCGTAAGAATGAGAATAGTGAGGAATCTAAATATTTGAAACATTTCACGGCCCTGTCAACAAGTGTATAAATATTATTTTTTAAAAGAAATAGTGAGAAAGATGCCGATTCACGAGGAACACACCGGCCTACACCAGATAGAAAATTTCCAGCCTCTACGGAGTGGCGTGGCTATGAAACGGTAATGTTTCACTGAAAATTTTGTCCGACAATGATAAAACGGAAAGGAAGAAATTTTCTTAAGAGAAGTGGAGCTGAGAAAGGGATGAGAATCGAAAAAGGAATCGGTGACACTGCGCGGAAGTGAGAGCACACGTGGTCTCTTACATTCACCGCTAACATCCGACTTCCGACACCATGATATCACAGCTTCGGCCATGTAATCGACAACAGGCAGACAACGTGAAGATAGTATCCGGGTCTCGCCGAAAAGGCGCGATTGTTGATGAGGGCAGCCGACTCGCCTGACAGCTCCGAGGCGACGCCAAAAGTAGTACAAGACAAATGATAATGAATAATGACTTTAAAAAAGCAACAACTCTTTCATAATTCATTACGGATTGGCGTAACGCTGTCTATTGGGCAAACGACAATTCCCGTCTCGGTGTAGAGACACATACTCAAGCAATACACAGGTTAAATGAGCTGTGGGCAAACATGGGGATGTCCTATTGGTCCCATATTTTTAACGGCATGCTGCTGCACGCTGCAGATGTCACCTAGATGAAACATTACAATCCTATTTGGAAGACTTGTCTCTTGAAAGGAAATGCGTTTTTCACACAGCAAATTGGCGCATATCCACCCTTCAGGAGAGACTCCCACCGCCTAATGAGGATTCTTCATGGGTGTTGGATTGGTAGACGTGGTCCGGTGGACTAGCCCAAAGAACGCCAGGCCTGATGTCAGTGGACTTTTGTCTTTGGGAACGCTGCGGGTATGCAGTGCAGACCAACGCATCAAGTAACTTAACTGAACCTGCACAGAAATCCCAACCGTGACACTACGGTTAGCGTCCATCGGCATCGGTGCGCGCAGATGTGTCGTCTGCAGGATTGAAGTCAGGTTGAACACCTTGCGAACGTGCGAACAACTGACTGGAGAAGCTGGTTGCATTGTGCTGTTAAATTTCATGTCCTCTTTGACCGACCATGAAATATTTTGTTTGTACAGCTAAAGCACATGTATAGCATACATTCGTCTCTTTGTACTTCCGCTGTCTCTACTGATTACGACGTTGTCCTACGGGTCAAGACTATTGAATCACCAATAAAGACTTTGTCCTGTGGACACGGCTCTTGACTCAGCCTATATGTCCTATAGAACATGAGTTCTCAAAGCAGCAGATACAAAATTCAGTTTTACAGAGAATGATTGGAATATTATGTTCTCAATCCACGAATTTAAACGAAACGGAAGCTCATTCACAATTCGGGTGAGGATGATAACTTTCAGCCGACACCTTTACGGACTGAAAAGATTATGTCTGTCACTACAGTCAGCTTCCGTTTAATCAAATCCGAGAACTTACGAGTTCCATTTCCATATGCAGAAGAACAATGTCGCATGTCTGATGGCGTTGTAATTGCGAGTAAGCTGGGCAGTTCGCTAGCACGCGGTTCCGAAATAACCTAACTACCTACGCTTCATCATTGCAAATAAATTAAATTTTCTCACCAAATACTCCATCATTGCAGAATTCCCATTGCAGCTCAGATCTCTGTCAGAGAAAGCCATCCGTCCTCCCACGTCAGAACACAGAACATAATACCAAATATGGCACCTCGTACTATAGTGACAGAAGAGTTTCAAGTATAGTGATTAGGCTTCAAGCCCGCAAAGGCTTATCATTGGTTAACGAACAAACTGACCTTCCAAAGATGAGAAAATGCCTGAGTGAGCATACAAAGAGGTTGCTCAAAGAGCTTGCATTGATTAATCGAAGTATCGTGAAGATAGCTGTCACGATCTACTAAAAATGAAATTTCCCAATGAACATGTATCTGTTACAGTGAAAAATACTTTTAAAAAATTTATTTCCTTCAATATTCCATTAATATCCCTCAGGAAACACAACAGATATGTCGTATCCGCCAATTTACTATAGTTGCAAAAATCACATGAACAATACTTATAGGCGTAATGCAGCCGTAGTAAAAGGTAAAATAGTTCGCAATATCTGATAACAAGTCAAAACTAATATGCCTCTAAATATCACTGGTTCTCGAATGCGTGAACTGTGATTCACAGAATAAAGAATATCATCTGAAGAGGCTTTTAAACATAATGGACCCGACAAAAGAATCACAGCTGCAAGACAGATAAATACGCTTTTCGGCTGAGGTACATTGCACTGACACAACGTTTAGGTGGCAATTTATCGTTACGAACATAATTCTTGTAAGAATTATCAACTGAAAAGGCGCATGATTCTATAATCTGAGAGGTGCGGTATTATAAAATTGCAGCAAATAAATCTGACGTAATAAGAAATATGGTACCGAAAAAATACATGGAAGAAAAGAGACAGAAAACAAGCATCATCAAGTGGGAGCAGACAAGTAATAATTTCACAACCACAATCCTGCATAGAGGTTCAGGTTATTGTAGCAGTACTTAGGAAACTTATGCAATACTGTAGTTACCAATCATTAATTTACATATAAGACATTACAGTAACTAGCACACTGGATATACGTTCTGCAGGTCATCAACAGATAGGTTTTGAAGAGTTTCCTTGGAAAATAAAATGCCTGATTTCTTTTCCCAAAGCTGTACTGTCCAAATTAGTGCTGCATCTTTTGGCCTCGGTGTCAACTGCATGATAATTAAGAATTTTCCTTCCATCCATATCATTCAAAATTTTCTCGACAGTAAATCTGACAAAAAAAAAAAACAAGTGGTAACTCCGTCCCAGTATGAAACTACGCTCATGAATATAAATATTTGATTCAGAAATCTGTGACGCAGTTAAGAGCCTACAGACTTTTCCCGAACCGCGAAATTAAGAATGAAAGGAACCGAATGTAGAAGGTGTTGCAAGAGCAAGGAAAAGGGAGATAAATATAAATATTATTAATATAACCCTTCAAAACGCATGCAAATATAATATTACAAAGAAAGAATAACGAAAATCCCAAATACCGCTGTCTACGTATGAAAAGTGCAGATTACGCAGCTACAGTGCGATTCATATTTCTTACCCATTCGTATAGTTTTAAATTATCAATTTGGTTGAATTCAAAAATATTTTCTTTTTACATATGCTGTAACCACCGCCTGCGACTACAAGGATGTTTTTACCATGGATTCTCAAAGTATATATCGGGTAAACTGTAATCGGTAAATACACTACTGGCCACGAAAATGACGTGCTACAGACGCGAAATTTAACCGACAGAAAGAAGATATGCAAATGATTAGCTTTTCAGAGCATTCACACAAGGTTGGCGCCGGTGGCGACACCAAACTACAACGTGCTGACATGAGGAAAGTTTACATCCGATTTCTCATACACAAACAGCAGTTGACCGGCGTTGCCTGGTGAAACTTTTTTGTGATGCCTCGTGAAATGAGGAGAAATACGTACCATCACGTTTCGGACTTTGATAAAGGTCGGATTGTAGCTTATCGCGATTGCGGTTTATCGTATCGCGACATTGCTGCTCGCGTTGGTAGGGATCCAGTTACTGTTAGCAGAATATGGAATCGGTGGGTTCAGGAGGGTAGTACGGAACGCTGTGCTGTATCCCAACGGCCTCGTATCACTAGCAGTCGAGATGACAGGCATCTTATCCACATGGCTGTAACGGATCGTGCAGCCACATCTCGATCCCTGAGTCAACAGATGGGGACGTTTACAAGACAACAACCACCTGCACGAACATTCCGACGACGTTTGCAGCAGCATGGTTTATGAGCTCGGAGACCATGGCTGCGGTTACCCTTGACGCTGCATCACAGACAGGAGTGCCTGCGATGGTGTACTTAACGACGAACCCGGGTGCACGAATGGCAAAACGTCATTTTTTCGGATGGATCCAGGTTCTGTTTACAGCATCATGATGGTCGCATCCATATTTGGCGACATCGCGGTGAACACACAGTGGAAGCGTGCATTCGTCACCCGGCGTGATGGTATGGGGTGCCATTGGTTACACGTCTCTGTCACCCCTTGTTCGCATTGACGGCACTTTGAACAATGGACGTTACATTTCAGATGTGTTACGACCCGTGGCTCCACCCTTCATTAGATTCTTGCGAAACACTACGTTTCAGCAGGATAACGCACGACCGCATGTTGCAGGTCCTGTACGGGCCTTTTTGGATACAGAAAATGTTCGACTGCTGCCCTGGCCAGCACATTCTCCAGATCTCTCACCAATTGAAAATGTCTGGTCAATAGTGTCGGAGCAACCGGCTCGTCAGAATACGTCAGTCGCTACTCCTGATGAACTGTGGTATCGTTTTGAAGCTGCATGGGCAGCTGTACCTGTACACGCCATCCAAGCTCTGTTTGACTCAATGCCCAGGCTTATAAAGGCCGTTATGACGGCCAGAGGTGGTTGTTCTGGGTATTGATTTCTCAGGATCTATGCACCCAAATTGCGTGAAAATGTAATCACGTGTCAGTTCTAGTATAATATATTTGTCCAATGAATACCCGTCTATCATCTGCATTTCTCCTTATTGTAGAAATTTTAATGGCCAGTAGTGTATATTCACAGTTTAAGACTCTTTATTGTCTGATTATCAGTTTTGCATATAATTAACAAAAGAAGATATGAAGATGTCTCTACTGTCTTATAATGTTCTTCGAAATTAATTCGCTCACTGCGAACGATCTTTCCAACCCTGACCGGCCTATATTTTCATGTAGCAGTATTGGTTACTAGATTATACGAACACAGCTGATGTCAAGAAATTGACAGTCAGCGAATTAATTTCGAACTGCTTCGTACAGCTTTGGATCTTTAATAGTGTCTGGTCTTTCAGACACGCATATATAATCTTTTCTTATGTCCTAAGGCAGTGCATCATCTCTTAGATTTTTCAACTCTTCGTTTACTTAATGCTTCGCTCGAATTTGACTTTTTTAATTTTATAAATATTTAATATTCTCATCATGATTATTTTATCATTGTGCCATTTCTTTTCTTTTATGTAGAATGTATTCCTGCGCTCCTAAGCAAGGCACCTAAAAATGTGACGATCGATGTTGTATGTATAATAAACTTCCGAAACAGTGGGAGTAAGAGTAATGGTTAATGAATTCGATGGGAATGGTTGAGATAAGGAGAGAGGATGTTATCTTTGGTGTTTAGAACGTTGTAAAATCGCCATAACGTTAAAGTCCTGTGACAGAAGATATGTTAGACACTGAACAAGTTTTATAGGTACACCTAATTACAGTTTTGATGTACCTTCTGCGATGCGAGTGGAATGAAATCGAAACACTACTTTCAGGAAGAATTTTGAGTTAATACAACGGTGAATATTGATACTGGGACAAGACAAAATTTATTCACACCACTACGATTATAGCTTACAAGGAAGAGTCATAACGTTGCCGAGCGTGAACACAGCTACTGGTGAAGTATCTGTGTACAAATTTGGAAGAGAAGAAAGATCATGTAGGCTATTCAGAGTTACGTTTATATGGAAGTCGCCGCTGAAAGGTCTCAGCTAAGTATATGCTAGGAAGCTCTCTTCTTCACATTTAAAAGGTCAGTATCTTCTGTAATAAACATGGAATTTTCGTATGATCAGATATTATTGTTTAGTGTTGACTGACTGTAACAATGAGAAACAATAACTGTATTTCTCTTTACGTGTTAATTCCACAATTGTTAATCGTTGCATTTATTTCCAAAGATTTTGAGTTTTTTGTGGAAGTGTGTTTGAAATTTGCGTACTGAGTATTACGATAGTCCGATATACGAGAGAATGTCCGTCGTCCATTAATGTGTGTGGCTTCAGCCAGTCACACAACGAGACTGTCAAAGGGTTGAATCTATCATATACCGTCGCTTTCAGTGCAATGAGTGAACTAGTGCTAGATTTTCCTTTTTGTTTTTTGGTAATTCACATTGTCATTTCGATTACAGTGTGAGTACATTAAATGAATTTTCGAACTTTTTATTATTTGTAATATTTGAGTAATTTTTTGTAATACTTTAGGTGTTAAGAGATTTTGTAGTGACTTCCATATTTCTGTCGGGTCTCCTCACTTCGAATCATTTGCGTGAAATTTAATGCTGGAATTGCATACTTTTACAAAAATTTGATCGACGCTACTTTAAAATGAACAAATATAGCTTGTGAAATATATAAACTTTCACTGTATGAAATGTCTCATTGACGGTGAGAGTCGGTCGTTAATAGAAGCAGCAGCTCCTCTGGAAGATGTCCTTCGCACATCGGGACGAAAGGTTGGCATACACCAACAAATTCATTCGACAATGTCATAATCTCACGGAATAATTTAATAAGTTTGAAATATGCCATGTACTATTAATCTACATACCTTTCTGCAATTTCAAAGGTATTAAAGGAAAGAAGAGAGGACGAAGGAAAGATTGAAGTTTAATGCACGATCAACAGCTTGGTCATTAAGGACGATCTAAGGAATTGATAGTAGAATGATCCGCTCGTAGGTGTAAATAAAAAGAAACAGCAGATTTATTAGTGTTAAAATTTATGACTTTTCATGAACCATACTTTATTTAAAGTACACAGTTAAGTATATGACAATGATGGCCGTTAAGGGAAAGAAGAGCTTATCGCCCACAGGAGTGAATGCGTTCAACCCAGCCCACGTTACACGTAACGAGGAGCAGATGTTCGCAGCTTCAGTCATTAAAAGAAACTGAATATGCTACGAACAATTTCCTGCAGGAGGGAACGGCAATGGAACTTTTGCCCGGAACGACGTAATTAAAAGTTTCCGCATGGCTTTCCACCCTAAAGTCTCATTTTCACTCGGAGGCAGCTTTTAACGCATTAACGTGGCCTGTTTTACGTTAAAGCCCGAAATCCTTTGAAAGATACTTTGGGAGCAAAGTTTCCCCTGCTTAAAAACAGATCCCCGTGGTGCAGCTGGTTCTAGTCACTAACGTCCTTGGCACATAAAGGGATTTCCTCTTCAAGGTGCCAACTGGAATAGTTCAAGTTCCGATAAGCATAAATGAATGGTTCATAACCCTATTATCAAAAATTTAACCACTAGAACACATCCCATTGCAACCTCCCCACAAAAATATTAAAATGTTCCATGTGTAACCTCACCACGGAAATAATTAAAATGTACCAAGTGTAACCTCCAACGGAAATATTAATTAAATGTGAACCAAGTGTAACCTCCCCACGGAAATAATAATTAAATGAATTTTAAATATTGTAACCTCTGAACAAAATTGGTTTCCATTCATCATCTCTGTGCAGAAATGCATTCCCATTTAATATACCCACAAAATTCTTTTTTCATTTAATGTTAAGTTCGAAACAGAAAAATTCCTAAACACCAAAATAATAAAAAAAATTCAGTAACATGGTAAATTTTAGGACGACAGCATCGCTACGTCCTGGCCCTGTACTCTGAATAAAAAAAGCAAAAATTCTTACCTCAATAAAAACTGCGAATATATCTGCTCTTACCTAAAAAAAATTTTCGGTACAGCTCTATGCAATGCTGGCCCATGCTTTTGATTCGTGAAAGGAATAATAATGCATTGGATAAAATCTTTAAATTGAAATGAATGCTTTTTTTAAAAAAAATTACTTTATATTATAAAAATTATTATTGGGGCATTTTTAAAAGAAATTGAATGACAGTTAACATACATTACTAGATAAGCGCAAGGCTGTTTCTTTACCTTCTACAATAATACCCATCCTCCAGAGTCCCGACCAGAGCAGACTGCAGACAAGCGTAGACACGCGCCGACTACCGCCGACTCACACAGACTACTGCAGACTACTGAAGACTAATGCCGACTAGCGACAAGCAACAACTAACTACATACTGCTCTCTGGTCAGAGACTATCCTAAGTCTTGCCTGTTGCAAGCAGCGCATATAGCGCATACCTCTTACATAACCCTCCACTGAGGGGGCAAAAATTTGGCAGCGATGGTGAGTCAATTGGACTTGCCATGAGCAACAAATTTTTCTTAATTAACTAAGTTTACAATCACTGAAGATGTACATAAATTTAAGTGCAGAACATGAAATAAAATATAGTGCACATGCACTGAGTACAGAACATATAAAGCAATGACAAAATGTATACGCAATGAGTACAAAACATATTAACAAATGACAAATGTGCACACGCACTGTAGTACAGAACATATCAGCAAATCACAAAATGTATGCGGAATGAGTACAAATCATATTAACAAATGACATAAAGTGCACACGCACTGTAGTTCAGAATATATCAGCAAATCACAAAATGTATATGTAATGAGTACAAATCATATTAACAAATGACATAAAGTGCACACGCACTGTAATTCAGAACATATCAGCAAATCACAAAATGTGTACGCAATGAATACAAAATCATATTAACAAATGACAAAAGTGCACACGCACTGTAGTACAGAACATATGAGGAAAACACAAAATGTATACGCAATGAATACAAATCATATTAACAAATGACATAAAGTGCACACGCACTGTAGTTTTTTTTACTATTTTACAAGAACTAGGATAGGAAAGGGAAGGATTGCATCAAGGTTGTAGCACATTAGGTTGCACGCAGCTGCACTGAAAATCCATATCTTTCTACAGAAGCACAACACCAAGTGAGACAATCTGAAGTTCTTTTCCCTGAAGTATTAATCAGTGTAGCCAAGACATTGAAATGTCGTAGTAATATTCCATGTTATCATTTTGATAGTACATTAGGTACACCAAACAGTGGGACCATAATAACATCTCCATCGCTCAAAGTGGTGGACAGCATGTCGTGTCAACACCACGTACTTGTAAGGTACACCAACGTACAATTAGTGCAAAAACCAAATATAGTGCTCCATGAGCATGAGGATAGACAGGACAAACGGATATTACAGTAATTTCTGGTAATTAGATCAGAAGGTGAAGGACATTAAAACTTATGACAGTCATCATTGATAATTACACTAGTCTATCTACTGATTTCTGTAATTTGTCGCGCTCATCGCCAGTTACTGAACATTTCTGTACCACGTATGAAGTATTACAGAATAATGTTCATAAGTAATCTGTTTACAGAGAACATTGGCACTCATTAACCAGTTACAAACCATCAGATGTCATCAATCAAAACAGGAGCTAATGAGTGTAGCATCAAGCTACTGGTATTCATATATATAGCAGAAAAGTGACATAACACAAATTTAAAATCTAAGAAACAGTGGCATTCGTTGGTCAGCAAGTACTGAATATTACAAAACATTTTTCATCATTCAAGTGACATACGACATATTTAAAAATAATTATTGGCACACATTGGCCAGTTACAAATCATCAGAAGTCATCATTCAAAACAGGAGCTAATGAGTGTAGAGCATGCATGCATTATTGCAAAATCTCATTCACTGTTACTCAGAACTCATCATTCAAGTGACATATGACATATTTAAAATGTAACGTACTGTAACTATTACTCAAGTCTGTGGTTGGAAAACATTATCCAGTATTACTCATAACTCTTTTAAATTGGTATCATTATATCGGACTGGTAATACATTATTTATTTTTTTTTTTTTGCTATCAATGCATTGCGTTGGGATCGATAATTAATTGCTGGGGCATAACAATATTTGCTTTTAACTTATTGCATCAAATGAAGATGGGTAACATCATTTGTCATGAGTCAGCTGTAGCAAGGTTATGAAACAAATAGAGTATATGTGATCACATTCATGAATGACACATGTTTAATGACCAACTGCCTATAGCACATTAATTTCATGAATAATTTCTCCTGCAAAAAATACAAAATGGATTATTAAACTGAAAGAAGAAACGCATATTATGCTGAAAAGTACTGAACTTCGAATTAACAGGTAATGAAATGTGTATTAAATATATATGTTCTGCAGCTGTCCTTTCCAAAACCTTCAGTCATCATACCATGTGGCATAAGACATACTGTCAAAACGAACTGCAACGAATACTTAAATAACTACATAGCATAAATACATAAACTTCAACATTATCCTCATCTGCAAAGAAAAACTTCATTATCATTACTATCATCACCTGCAAAGAAAAACTTCATTATCCATATCATCATAATTCCATTATTATCAACACCTGTAAAGAAAAACTTCATTATCCATATTAGCGTATTCTACATCACTATTCATCATCATTCATTATCATCTGCAAAAAAGTCACTTCATTATTCATTATACAACTGTTCATAGTATAGAGTTCCTTATTTCTAGCATATTTCATCACTAAAACTAAGATGTGTGGTTCTGTCTGGCAGTCTGCATCAATCACCTAGTATTCTGAAAGAAAAAATTAGTTAAGACTGCTATCATATATATTCTTGTTAATGCTTGTTAATTCTGATCCATTTACTCTTCGTGACGAGGTATTGCATCTTCTTTCGTTCATTTCGAAGGCGAAATTGCCATTTCATAGCAATCCATTGTGGTTGGTTTAATTTATTTCTTTGACGCGTTATTTCTTTCTGAAAATGATGAACAATGATTAACGTCTTGCATTTAAATCATATACTCATTAAATAAAAACTGGTTTCTAATGATATAATTGAGCATACACCATAGCATGCCAGAAAACGTAATATGTCAAAAACATAGACAGTGTGCAGGTGCAAAAACGTACACAGAGTATCACAATGTAGCAGCAAAAAAAATGTAAAATAGTCACGATGTTGAGATATCATAACGAAAAATGTCAAAGTCAATTGGTGTTTGTTATATCTTAAATATTTCATAGTGCATGCAAACAAAACAATAAACCAATCATACATACATGAAAAATGGAAAATGTGCACGATCTGATGTGTAACGACAAGAAAAGTGACCTGCTAACCTTACCTTGCCGGGCACTTGCCAAGAAAAAATACGATAATCATCAGTAAGTGTTCATGTGAATATAATTGCATATGTGGTCAAAAAAAATCAGGAAATCGCATTACAGTGTGATAAATCATAAAGTATGTTCATTCAATAAAGGGTTTGATATTGGAGATATGGTGATTCCCTTTGGTTTTTCTGGTTCTCAGAGTTTCGACGTGTACTACATTGGGATGAGGAATGCTGCGAATTCGATATGGACCTGCATATAGAAGCTCAAATTTACTACATCTACTTTTTCCTCTATTAGATAAATAATGTGTGTGTACTAATATCTTCTGTCCAATGTGAAAGTCACGGCGTGTACAAACCTGTTTTTGCTGTCTTTTCCGGCGCTCTGCGGCACGTTTGATGTTGTTCAGCGCAATGTCAATTATTTCATGGTGTCGTAGTCGACGAGATGTAGGAAAGGTTACTAATTCTTTAATTTTGTTAGGTGGTTCAACATTTTTCAGTATAACAGACGGAGATAGTAGATTCATTTGGTATGGAATTAATTACATCCTGGAATGAGAGTATGTGTGTGTCCCAATCAATATGTTTTTTATGGCAGTATATTCTACACAGTTTACCAATTTCTTTCATTAATCGTTCACAAGAAGCATGGTACCTGGATATATAGATCGGAGAAATGTTTCTAGCTCGTAACATACGTGTCCATATAGCAGATCGAAACTGTGGTCCATTATCGGAAATTACTTTCAATACACGCCCTACATGAAATAGAAAATGTTTTACAAATGCTTTCGAAACAGTTTTAGCAGTAGCTTTGCGTAACGGAGTGAAGATAACAAATTTTGAAGTGAGTTCAACAGCGTCAAAGATGTAGCAAAAACCTCTATTAGTTCTGGGAATCGGACCAAAAATGTCTGCAGCGGCCATGTGTCTCAATTTAACAGGTACAATGGGATGTAATGGAGGAATATGTGCAGTCGTATCTGACTTAGCTTTCTGGCAGATTTTACATGACGCTAAAACTCATCGAATACGTTTCTCCATGTTGGTAAAATAACAGTTCTGTCTCAGTATAAGAAAACATTTTCTGGCTCCGTAATGTGGGTAACTTAAATGAGTATACCAGATTAATTTGTTAACAAGTTCGTCAGGAATGCATAATAACCAATTGTTGCTGTCAGGGTGAGAGCGGCGAAACAGAATGTTATTGCGTACAGTGTAATGGTTTCTAATGGTAACATTATTCCTATCTTGCCAAAGGTGTTTAATTTCTTTCCATACGTTGTCTTTACTCTGCTCTTGTGCTATGTCTCGTAATGACGACGAAATGAAATTTTCAAATGCAACTTGTTGAATGTACATGACGCTGAAATTTGCTTTGCAGAAGTTGGTTGCGATGTCTTGCTGATTGTTGCCGAGAGAACGCGATAGTGCATCTGCTACAATATTTTGTGTACCGGAAATGTGAACAATTGTAAAATTAAATTCCTGCAAATAAAGTTTCCATCTACTTAATCTGTCGTGTGTAAATTTAGCCGAAAGTAAAAACTGTATCGCTCTATGATCTGTGTAAACGGTCGTATGCAGTCCATAAAGAAAATGCCGAAATCTCGTAAATGCCTATACAACACATAGTGTTTCAAGTTCTGTAACAGAATAATTGCGTTCAGCTGGTGACAGCTTGCGACTCGCAAAGGCGATGTTTTTAATTACTGTAGTGCCATCTTCTTCAATTTCCTGAAAAATGTGTACGCCTAAAGCGGTGTTAGAACTGTCGGTGGCAATGGAAAAATTTCTAGTAAGATCTGGGTGGGATAAAAGTGGTGCATTCAACAAAGCTTCTTTCAGGTTCACAAATTCAGAATTTACTTGCTTATCCCAGGACCAAATAGTGTTTATACCTGTCAATTGACATAATCTAGGGGTGTCTAGAGCAGAGTAATGAATAAATTTACGAAAAAAGTTAATTAAACCCAAAAACCTGCGTAGTTGTTTCTTCGTCGTAGGAACAGTAATGTCACGTAAAGCTTGAAGTTTTTCCGGGTCAGGCGCAATGCCTTTTGCTGAAATTACATGTCCAAGAAATTTTATAGAAGTTTTGCCAAAGTGCGATTTACTGAGATTAACTGTGAGTCCTTGTGTACGAAAAGTTCGTAACAGTTGTTCAAGAATAAGATTGTGTTCAGACCAGTTAGCTTCTGCAATAAGAATGTTGTCTATATACGTTGTGATTCTGTCTTTAAGTTCTGTCGGAAGTATTGTATTCAAACCGCGAATAAATGCTGCTGAAAAAAATAGTTAAACCGAACGGTAATTTACAAAATTGATAACAGTCACCAAAACAGAGAAAAGCCGTGTACTTTCTGCAGTCCGGATGGAGTTGAATTTGCCAAAATCGATTTCAAATCTAATGTGGAATAAATAACAGTACCATGAAATTTCTGTAGAAGTTCTTCTAGTGTCTGTGGGCGATCTGTTTCATTAATATTAATGTCATTAATGTGACGCGAATCAAGTACGAGGCGAAGTGAACCATTCTTTTTCTTAACAATATGGAGCGGGTTTATGTACGGACTAACTGCCGGTTCAATAATTCCTTGGTCAAGCATAGCTTGCAATTCTTTCTTAACTTGCTCTCTGTGAATATACGGAATGGGATAATGCTTGGCTTTAAATGTGTCGTGCTGTTTAACTTGAAATTCATGCATAAAACCGGACATAGTACCAGACACGTTGTCAAAAACTGGAGCTTGCTGTAAAAGAATTTTACGTAGTTGCGTGCGTTCGTCGTCTGTATTTGCACTGCTCTGTTTAACTTTATCAGAAATCATCTGGATAACGTCATAGTCGGCTTCGTCTGGAGTATTATGGTCGTATACGTACGTATCTGTGAATAATGTGGAATGACAGTCTATGTTATGTAATGCGGAAATGACCTCTGTACGAGTAATTGTTTGTTCTTCTGCAGATAAAGAGTGCTGAAATTCTAAAGCCAGTTGTACATTTTCATCCTTTAACGTTAAATAGGAGTTTTGAAAGTCAATAATTGCGTCGTGTTGTACCAGAAACTTCGTACCTAAAATAACGTCTGTCGTCAATAAGGGAACAATCCAAAAATTTGAGTGAAATGTATGACCTGCAATACAAAATGATAAATGTGTCTGTAATTTTACATCTACTCCTTTACTAGATACTGCTCCTTTTACTATCGTTTTGCCTAATGGTAACGTAGGATAGGTATTCTCTTTATTACATTCGTTGAAAGTTTCCTCATTTATGAGTGACATAGGTGATCCAGAATCGATTACTGCTGAAAATTTGGATGATCCAATTTTTACTTCAATAACAGGGTGTGAAATGGTTTTTTGAATAACTGGTTTCTCCTACAAAAAAATAACATTTTCGTGAACATGATTCTCTGTGTCAAAAGTATCGCTTACGTTGCTGGAAGATGCAACCTGTACTGTATCTAGTCAAATTCTATCTGACGTGCTATTATTTTCGGGAGGATGCTGTGGCATTTCAACTATTTGTACTCTTCTGTTATTTATCCATGACGTATTACGTTCGGGATGATATCTACTGTCTGTTTCATTCATGATAATATGTTGTTGTGGATGATTCTGCTACTGGTAAGACCGAATGTTATTAAACGTATGCTGAAAATTGAGCTCATTACTTTGACGTCGGTCATGATAGTCATTTCCATACGGTACATTGCGATAGGAATTGAAATGATGTGTTTTCTGTACGTACTGATTTCCTCGTTGCTGTGCATTACTATTTGTTGGAGCTGACGCTATACGTGCAGGCGGGGAAACATTAAAACTTGGTTGACCTTGTACATTACATTGTTGGTTAGGTATGCTAACCGGCTGGTTTTGTTGCTATTGCGGTGAAAAACGTCTATTGTTACCAAAATGTGTTTGTGAGTGCTGAATATTTTGTACATTCTGATGATTAAAATTTTGTCTGATATTAAAATTACGATGGTAGTCATTTCTGGAGTGTCTAATTAAAAATGTCACTTTCGGTAAAACTTGTCTTATCGGGTATTCTTTACTCATTCTTAATCCTAGATAGAGCGATAATTAAAGAGCTGTTCTGATAGATATAAAGGATAGTAGAAGAGAAGGCAGCAGTGGAGAAAACTAAAGATGAAATAGCACTACTACGGCTTGGGGCCCTGTGCACGCTACGGCACATATTCATTAAAGCGTAATGAATCCCCTGAGGTTAATTACGCGCTGCAAATAAATTTTAGCTATTGTGTTACAGGCAGTGCCGGTGAAAATTCAAAAACAAATTGTTGTATCCAAGCCAATTCTAGTTTCTGCATTACAGGTAAAGCTGGTGAAAGTACAAAAATAAATTGTCGTATCCAGTTCAAAGCGTGTACCTGTGCTCTGTCATTTTCAAATACCTTAAATTTTTTTACGGATAAAAATTGCTCGTAATCGACGTTATCGTCTCTGAATTTGTGAACAGGTTCAGGATTGAATGAGAATCTGTTTGTCTGTGTCACTTCGTATTCTAATTCACGTAGTCTCTGTAAATTACCTAAGTTATACTGGCTGTGTGAATGTGACAAATGTTCGGAATGTGCCGTATGCTGTGACGTGTTAGTGACCGAAACATTTTTCATTTCTGTCACTTTGATACGTTCGTCGATTTGGTTGTTCTGTTGTTCACATTTCTTATCGACTTCCGTATCCAGAGTGTGTGAAAGTTCTGGTGACTTTAAATTAAACTCGTCGCGTATCTGTGTTGCGTTTTCTGAATATTGTTCAGTGACTGAATCAATTTCATCTCTAAGTAATTCTGTTGTGCCTGCATGTCTGTTACCTAATTCTTGTGAAACAGATCTAATTTCTTCACTACTATTACTAGCACAAGCCTTAATTTCGTCACGTAATTGTTCTTTAGTATCATGACGTTGCACGGTAACAGCTGTAATCTGCTCACTAAGTTGTTTGTTCTGTTCGTTAAGGTTGTCGTGTTTTTCATTCGACAGTTTGGAATTGTTGTTTGATTTTTCATACCACTGTTTGAGCATTTCACTAAGTTGTTTGAAATGGTTGTCTATTATTTCATTCAACTGTTTGGAATTATTGTCAAGTTTTTCATTAAATGGTTTATTCGATTCATTAAGGTTATCTTGTTTTTCATTTACCAATAACGCCACAACTCGATCCGTGCCAAAATTACCTACTCTATTCTCTGTGCTGTTTGATGGCGTACCTGTAATTGTCACGTTTTGTGTATCCATTTGGATATTCTGTGATTCTTGAAAATGTTTTCTAATCGGATGTGCACTGTTTTGCTCACTACACCGGAATTAAATAAATCTGGCGTATTCTGACTACACTGTTCATTTTTGTTAAAAACATTTATCTGTTCGTTACGTAAATTTTGCAAACCTGGTGTGTCGAACTGGGCAGCGTTCATTGTATCGGAACTTGCCGCGTCATCAATTGTCGTTAAATTAACAAAGGACACAATTGAATTTATTTGTTCCTCACTAGCATTAGAATCATTACTAGTGGTCGGTACGCACTGATTGTCTGTATTTGAAGAATTGTCATTGTATTTTTCATTGAGCTGTTTGCACGATTAAGTAAGTTGTTTAATATGGTTGTCGTGTTTTTCATTCAACTGCTTGGAATTTTCATTAAGGTTGTCTTGTTTTTCATTAATTTGTTTGAAATTGTTGTTTAGTTTTTCATTCCATTGTCCGAGATTTTCATTACGTTGTTTGTACGATTCATGAATTCGTTTGAGTTTTTCATCAAGTTGTTTGTACTCATTGTCTATTTTTTTAATGAGTTGTTGTAATAATGCCATAACTTTATCCCAGCCAAAATCATCGGCTCTATTCTCTGTACTGTGAAATGGTGTATCTGCATTTGTCACGTTTTTTGTAACCATTTGGCTATTCTGTGATTCACAAAAAGGTTTGCCCGTAGGATGTGCACTATTGGTCACTGCACCTGAATCAAATAAATTTGACGTATTTTGAGTACATTGTTCATTTTCGTTAGAAAAATTCATCTGTACACAATTCAAATTTTAAAAATCGGGCGTGTTAAACTGGGCAGCGTTTATTGTAACAGAACGTGCCGCGTCATCAATTGTCGTTAAATTGACAGACGACACAATTGAATTTATTTGTTCATCATTGGGATCAAAATCATTACTAGTGGTCGGTACGCACTGATTGTCTACAATTAGGGGATTATCATCATTACACTGAGTGTCACTAGTATTATCGGTCAAATTTTTCGAGTCAGCTTTTTCACTCATTGTACATCGCGATGTACTGTTAATAGTTTTTCGCGGCCTTTTTACTAATCAAAATGAAGCACAATTGAAACAAGGACGATGCAAAAAATGCAACAAACACAATTACAACAAAGAGCAACAAATTGCCGATGATCTGTGAAAGAAAGAGTGACAAATTAATAAATGTGTTGCGGCAGATGCAAACTACGTTTAAGTAAATAAGAGCAGATATATGACTACTTATCAGAAGATTCACAAAGAAATACGATCCTGGCCGGATGTCGCCAAGTGTAACCTCCCCACAAAAATATTAAAATGTACCATGTGTAACCTCACCACGGAAATAATTAAAATGTACCAAGTGTAACCTCCCCACGGAAATATTAATTAAATGTGAACCAAGTGTAAACTCCCCACGGAAATAATAATTAAATGAATTTTAAATATTGTAACCTCTGAACAAAATTGGTTTCCATTCATCATCTCTGTGCAGAAATGCATTCCCATTTAATATACCCACAAAATTCTTTTTTCATTTAATGTTAAGTTCGAAACAGAAAAATTCCTAAACACCAAAATAATAAAAAAAAATCAGTAACATGCTAAATTTTAGGACGACAGCATCGCTACGTCCTGGCCCTGTACTCTGAATAAAAAAAGCAAAAATTCTTACCTCAATAAAAACTGCAAATATATCTGCCCTTACCTAAGAAAAATTTTCGGCACAGCTCTGTGCAATGCTGGCTTATGCTTTGTGATTCGTGAAAGGAATAATCATGCATTGGATAAAATCTTTAAATTTAAATGAATGCTTTTTTTAAAAAAAAATTCTTTATATTATAAAAATTATTATTGGGGCATTTTTTAAAAGAAATTGAATGACAATTAACATACATTACTAGATATGCGCAAGGCTGTTTCTTTACCTTCTACAATAATACCCATCCTCCAGAGTCCCGACCAGAGCAGACTGCAGACAAGCGCAGACACGCGCCGACTTCCGCCGACTCACACAGACTCACGCAGACTACTGCAGACTACTGAAGACTAATGTCGACTAGCGACAAGCAACAACTAACTACATACTGCTCTCTGGTCAGAGACTCTCCTAAGTCTTGCCTGTTGCAGGCAGCGCATATAGCGCATATCTCTTACACCATGAGTAGTAAGTGCAAGCGATTTGGTACCACAATATTCAACTTAAAAAAATGTTAAATGTTTCAATACATAGGTCTGTTAGCATTGCTCTGCTGGCAAACTGTATGCGTTTAGGCAGCAAGTATTCAGTTTTTGAGTGGACTGAAACTTTCAGGAAGCAACAAAGTTGCAAGAAACTTACGAGCAGATTTGTTCAGTATTGCCATATACGTCTAAACTGCCGAAACAACTACTTAAAAGTCATCAGTTTGATCATAATAAAATATTCAGCCATAAAACTATCAATGAGAGGTCATCCACTTCAATGTAATTGTTCGAAAAGACAGCATTTTCTGTTGTTCCGTATCACAACTTGACAATTCGTAACTGACTGCCATTGGATGACAATGAGAAGATCACTAAATTAAATGATTGTTTTGCCTAATACACTGAGAAAATATGAAGGAAAGAAATATATGATTAAACAGAGTATTGAAACTATAGGACCGACTGATACGAAGTAAACATTTAGAAATTGTATACTACAATAGCGAGTTGCTTTAATTTATTTTTATTGTAGGCAGTCGATTTAAGTTCCGTATCAGACGATCTTCGGGATTCAGAAAGCATTTCAACTGTGCACTGTCAAATGTTCCATTACTGCCATTAACCATAGCAATGGAACAATCAAATGTTACATTTGGCATTACAACTGTACAGTGCATAGCTGAATTCCATTTCCAGGCCTGAAGATGGTCTTATGCAGTACTGAAACCCATTGTCTTCAATAAAAATAAAGCAGTACGGCTCTTTATCGTACAACGTGATTCTTAACCTTCCTATATGCTGTCCATCACCGCATACATAAAATGTTTCTGAACTAGAAATTCTCTGAAGCAGAGTTTCATGACCTAAGACAAAAGTGTTTGAAAAGGGTTTTACCACGGAGAAGGTAAAGGCCAGCACCAGGAATGTGGTGTGGAATGGGAACCCAAGGGTAACAACAGCAACACCATTCACGATTAAGAATTTTTAATAGAAAATTTCTTTAACAATTGGAGAGCTTAATTTGATACAGCAACCTTAAGTAATTGTATACATGTGCGATAATGACATCCTGATGAGAAATTTTTCCAGATCTCACTCAGACAGACGAACCTCAGGTATATTTAAAATAATAATTTCTTAAAAAAGGTAAAATTAATGATCTCCTTAAAGAACATAACATTTTTTATAAAAATACTGTATCATAAATAGCTTTAACAGACCCCCAAGAAAATCAGAATAATGGTATGTTAAGTAAGACATTTGCTTTACATATTTAGCTATTACTAAGGTAATCAAAATATAGAGCTACTAGCAACTCCCTCAACTCGTGCCAAAACTTAATGCTAATAAATGCTGACGTTAAGCAAGTGAGTGATTAAATTTATAACCTCAATAATACCAACACAGATAAGACCGCTACTCACTTCATTTCACAAACAATCATTTCTCAAGACACACAACTAGCTAAAATCGTAAAACCTACATTCAGGAACGGCTAGTAATAATTGACAGAGTTTAAAACCTGATTAAACGAATTTCGGGTTCTCGCTCAGAATGTAAGAAAATACTGCTAGCCACACACTTAAATGCTATTCAACTTCCAAGAAAAGCTAACTGAGCGAGGCAGTTTAACAGAAACCTTTAAAGATAATAATTTTAACACAATTCCTATGTACATAACTAACTCCATAATCCTCCTTTCTCACAGCAATATTAAAAATACGGTTACTGCCATTGGGGAATTTCCTTCCTCCGTCAACTGATCGGCCCAGACTATTAAGACCACCGTAACTAGAAATACTTTCCGAACACATGGAGGAAAAAGCGACCAATTACAGGACCCGAAGAGTAGAGCAATATAAAATACTAAATTTGTAAGATTACCAAGGAGCGATAGTTGGGCACAACTAAAGCTTTTACTGCTTAAATGGGTGCTTGGCATATGAGCACTGACAAGGCTAAGCACCGTTATTTGACAAGAATAAATCCTGAATGTTCCAAGTTACTGCCAGTCTGCACTAATAAGGTTCAGTGTGTGTAATTACAACAAGTACGACACGGCAATGGAGCGTTTACAGTTGTGAACGCTAACAGACTAGTTTACTGATTGGCGACTCCATGGAGTGCTGTGTGAGAACGACCGTATATTTTAATTTAAAAGGAAGGTCAGCGTTGCCCGTAATATTGATGGTTTAATGATAGCCTAACAAAACTCTACCATCTGGTGAGCAAGATGTATGAGACAGGCGAAATACCCTCAGACTTCAAGATGAATACAGTAATTCCAATCCCAAAGAAAGCAGGTGCTGACAGATGTGAAAATTACCGAACAACCAGTTTAAATAGTCACGGATGCAAAATACTAACGCAAATTCTTTACAGACGAATGGAAAAAATGGGTAGAAACCGACCCGGGGTAGTTCAGTTTGGATTCCGTAGAAATATTGGAACACGTGAGGCAATACTGACCCTAAGACATATCTTAGAAGCTAGAACAAGGAAAGGCAAACCTACGTTTCTAGCATTTGTAGACTTAGAGAAAGCTTTTGACAATGTTGACTGGAATACTCTCTTTCAAATTCTGAAGGCATCAGGGGTAAAATACAGGGAGCAAAAGGCTATTTACAATTTGTACAGAAACCAGAAGGCAGTTATAAGAGTCGAGGGACATGAAAGGGAAGCAGTAGTTGGGAAGGGAGTGAGACAGGTTTGTAGCATCTCCCCGATGTTATTCAATGTGTATATTGAGAAAGAAGTGAAGGAAACAAAAGAAAAATTCGGAATAGGTATTAAAATCCATGGAGAAGAAATAAAAACTTTAAGGTTTGCCGATGACATTGTAATTCTGTCAAAGACAGCAAAAGACTTAGAAGAGCAGTTGAACGGAATGGATAGTGTCTTGAAAGGATGATATAAGATGAACATCAACAAAAGCAAAACGAGGATAATGGAATGTAGTCGAATTAAGTCGGGTGATGCTGAGGGAATTAGATTAGGAAATGAGGCACTTAAAGTAGTAAAGGAGTTTTGCTATTTGGGGAGCAAAATAACTGATGACGGTCGAAGTAGAGAGGATATAGAAAGTAGACTGGCAATGGCAAGGAAAATGTTTCTGAAGAAGAGAAAATTGTTAACATCGAGTATAGATGTAAGTGTCAGGAAGTCGTTTCTGAAAGTATTTGTATGGAGTGTAGCCATGTATGGACGTGAAACATGGACGATAACTAGTTTGGACAAGAAGAGAATAGAAGCTTTCGAAATGTGGTGCTACAGAATAATGCTGGAGATTAGATGGGTAGATCACATAACTAATGAGGCGGTATTGAATAGAATTGGGGTGAAGAGGAGCTTGTGGCACAACTTGACTAGAAGAAGGGATCGGTTGGTAGGACATGTTCTGAGGCATCAAGGGATCACCAATTTAGTATTGGAGGGCAGGATTGAGGGTAAAAATCGTAGAGGAAGACCAAGAGATGAATACACTAAACAGATACAGAAGGATGTAGGTTGCAGTAGGTACTGGGCGATGAAGAATCTTGCACGGGATAGGGTAGCGTGGAGAGCTGCATCAAACCAGTCTCAGGACTGAAGACCACAACAACAACAACAATGATAGCTAAATCGATTTTCAATCACACTGGTAGAAAAATAGATTTTCAATCACATAAAGATCACTATGTGATTGAAAATCGATTTTGCTATGAATAGACTAGATTATGTAATTCAGCCGACCAAGCTATACCACAAAGTCAGATGCAGACGTATGCTGGAGCCTACTACACTAGTGACATCTTTAATCAGCGTCCCCAGTTCCAAGCATTATGCTCGATTCATAATAACATAAGAGTTGCGATCCAACTCCTCACTTTATCAACGTTCGTGACAAAATGGTTCAAATGGCTCTGAGCACTATGGGACTTAACTTCTGAGGTCGTCAGTCCCCTAGAACTTAGAACTACTTAAATCTAACTAACCTAAGGACATCACACACATCCATGCCCGAGGCAGGATTCGAACCCGCGACCGTAGCGGTCCATTCGTTACACTGAGATTTGTCCGAAGTGCAGCAAGGCTTATCTTTTTCAATCGCCGGAATTGACCTCATCAGACAACTCCATGGACAACCTTAGCGAAAGACAGTCGTTGCCACCGATGCAGCCGCAGCCGACTGACCACTGTCAAGTCTCCACACGCCGTCCGGGCCCACAGCACCCCTTCAAACTCCCTCTTGCGACGGCCGTCAGCACGCGTCTCCTCGTTCGCGCCGCAACCCCGACCTCTCGCGGCTAGTCTCTCTACTCAACCTCTTGAAATTATCGCAAGGATTTTCTTGCCAAATGAAATCTTCCCCTCACAATGAGTGCCATGGCTCAATGTTTAACATAGAACCCAAACGAATTGTAGTTTTTGGTGACCCGTCATATATGTTACAACGAAAACTGCAAACCAAGATGGACAAGGTTCGTCAGGCACTGACTTGGTCCCACCGACATTCGATCACGCGACTTTTCGATTTCCAGGCAAGCGCTTTACTGCTAGACCACCAGGCTCGACATGTATATGGGTAGCTCATCTATATGAACGAGATTGCTTGTATCGAAATATAGGACATAAATTGCCGCAACTTTTGATTGCGTTAACTTCGAAGCTTAATTTTTTCACGCCACCAATAAAATGCTGACTTTTGTATCTGGCACAAATTTCAGCTTGATACCTTCACCCGTTTCTGAGAGACAGGGCTCTTAGCATTCGGACGGACAGACAACAGACAGACAGACAAAATGGGTTCCTTTAAGGCTTCCGTCTTTACCCACGGAGATAAATAAAATGTCGAGTGACTAGGGCCTCCCGTCGGGTGGACCGTTCTCCGGGTGCAAGTCTTTCGATTTGACGCCACTTCAGTGACTAGCGCGTCGATGGGGATGAAATGATGATGATTAGGACAACACAGCACCCAGTCTCCGAACAGAGAAAATCTCCGACCCAGCCGTGAATAGAACCGGGGCCCTTACGACTGACGGTCTGTCGCGCTGACCACTCAGCTACCGGGGGCGGAGTCCCACTGAGATACGGTACCCTAAAAGGAAATGATACAGATGAAACGTATGATTAAGTAAGAAGGTCAGCATTTGACAGAGATATGAGCTCAAACATGTCAGCTGGAGTTGTCCGAATTGACACGATAAATCTACGAAGCAGGTAATTTACGATCAGGTTTACAGAAAATTGTTGTCGTCACACTATCAAAGAAGGCACATTTCTAAAAATGAGAAAACTACAGGGTGTTTGTCTGATGAGTCACGTTTGTACACTGTTGACCAGAATAGTGTACAAACGAACTGTAAGAAAACTTAAAGAGTTTCCGGAAATATGAGTCTGGTTTCAGAAAGATAAAAGTAACAGAGAAGCAATTCTCACTGTGTGCTTTCCCGTATAACGTGTAATAAAAGAAAATCAGGGCACTTTCCCACCTTTTGTGATTCGGCCGGAAGCTGTTGACCATTATGATTGAATGTGATGTTCTCAGTCCTAAGCGTAATAACCAGATGTAGACAAGTAACCTAGGAAACCCAAGAGTAAAGACACTGGAAGGTCAAAAACAAATAAGTTTAGTAAAAAGGGTGTAGAATGTGTTTCAGTTTGTTATTACTGTTTTTCTGGCTCTGCGTTCAAGAAGCAGTAAAGGAAGTGAAATAAATTTCGGGGGAGTTACGAAAGTTCAAGAGGTACAGTACTCAGTGCTAAGGTACGCAGACGACGTACTGGTGCAGGATAGCAAGGGTACCTTCTGCCATATATCGTATGATGGCTTGCGGAGCATGTATGTAGGTGTACACTACCTGATTAAATATGTCCTAACGCTCTTACATACCAGCTAGTATAAAGGAGACAGGGAGAACTGCAGTGTCGCTAGAGAAGCAGTATCAGCAGAATAGTTATGTCTGGAGCTAACAGTGACATCGAACGAATGTGGGCTGGTCTTAGGGAATTTCATCCCTTAAGAAGAGTTGCCCAAGTCGCCTGCTTGTGATCTGATTATGAAGTGGAAACGCGAAGAATGATCCACAGCTAACTAATGTACTGACAGACTGACACTGACGAGGATAGTTGCAAACCAGCAGCCCCTCTAGCACAATAATTGCGCATAGGGAGTGAAAATAGTGAAGTACAAGGGTCGAGCAGCTGTTCGTAAGCGACACATTTCTATAGTCACTTCTAAGCGACACTTCAGGCGGTTTAAAGAGCGACGCCAGTGCGTGACTGTAAACGAGAGATTTGGAGAGATGAACCGCCCTATACGCTACGACAATCCAATGAAAGTGTCTCGGTTTGGAAAATGCCTGGGGAATGCTACAATCAAGTGAAGAGCCAGCAGTGAAGTATCCAAAACGTACTGGTACGGTATGACGGTGTTTTCGTGATTAAGGTATGGTTCCCATAGTGCGTTTAAGAAAACACTTTTCGGAAGTATAGGACTACATTTTACACGACTGTGTACTGAGTACAGTAGAGGAACAGTTCGCAGACGACGACTGTTCGCATGGCAGAGACAACGCACACTGTCATAAAGCAGCATGAGTGAGACAGTGGTCTGTGCACAATAACATACTTGAAATGGATTTTCCTGTCCAGAATCCCGACGTGAAGCCAATGGAACATCTTTGCGATGAGCCTGAATGTCAGCTTTACTCCAGCTCCGGGCTCCTACAAGACTACATTCTTTGGTTTCGGTTACTGAGAAGGAATAGGTCACCATTCCTTCACAGTCATTCAGAGACCACACAGAAAGAGTCCCCAGCAGATCTCAAGCAGTCCTAAAGGGAAAAAGTGGACACACAACATATTCTACAATGAGATTTTCACTCTGCAGAGGAGTGTGCGCTGATATGAAACATCCTGGCAAATTAAAACTGTGTGCCAGAACGAGACTGAAACTCGGGACCTTTCCCTTTCGCGGGCAAGTGCTCTACCGTCTGAGCTACCCAAGCAAGACTCACGACCCGACCTCACAGCTTCAATTCTACCAGTACCTCGTCTCCTACCTTCCAAACTTCACAGAAGCTCTTCCGCGAACCTTGCAGAACTAAAACTCCTGGAGGAAAGGATATTGCGGGGACATGGCTTAGCCACAGCCTGGGGGTTGTTCCCAGATGGAGATTTTCAATCCGCAGCGGAGTACGCGCTGATGTGAAACTTCCTGACAGATTAAAACTTTTTGTCGTACCGCGACTCGAACTTGGGACGGTAGACTTGCTCGCGAATACCAAAGGTTCCGAGTTCGAGTCTCGGTCTGGCACACAGTTTTAATCTGTCAGGAAGTTTCACACAACAAATTAATGTCTACTAATAGGTGCTTAGATACTTTGGTCAGATAGAATAGATAGAGAAGACCTGATAGAAGAACGTGTGACATTATTAGCAAAGAATATCGTTTAGCGATAATCAGAGCAAAGAAGAAAGTGCTGACGACCAGTAGACATTAGTATATCATCTGCAGCACAGTATTAAAGGAAGTGAAGAAAGTGTCCCTGCCAGCCGGTGTGGCCAAACGGTTCTAGGCCCTACACTCTGGAACCTCGCGTCCGCGACGGTCGCAGGTTCGAATTCTGCCTCGGGCATGGATGTCCTTAGGTTAGTTAGGTTTAAGTAGTTCTAAGTTCTAGGAGACTGATGTCCTCAGATGTTAAGTCCCATAGTGCTCAGAGCCATTTGAACCATGTTTTTTGAAGTGTCCCATCTATCAAATAAGATTACACAATATGTTCTGACACATAAATGATGTGGGAAATAGACTGCCGTAGGTGAAGCGATTGCCGTAGTTGAAGAAATCTTTCCTCAGTGAAAGGAATCCACTGATATTAGAGATTGATATGGAACTAAATAAGTTCTTGGAAGTGCACGTCTGGTGCACAGAACTGTACGGAAAAGAAACGTGTTCAAAGGGAAATCCGTAGAAGAAGGAAAAGAAAGCATTTTAAATGTGGTTAGATACTGTACGAAATAAATAAGTACTTAAACGATAGGTGAGGAGAGAAGACATCAAGACAACAGAAGAGAGTATATCTCTGTTGGCCCATTACGGCCAGGGGACATCAGCTGGTATGCACTTTTCACTTCAATAAACTTTACCGACAGCCTTATACTTCAGGATATTTTGATTTATTCTGAAAGCAACCAGTTTCGGCAGTTGCTGTCAAGCTTTCGTATGGATCATCTGCACAACGATTGGAATTCACGATATCCAGTTTTATGGCGCTACACGGTAAGTTAGTTTATTTGAAAAACGCGTATGGGGCCTGAAAATGGCAAAATAAGTTGATGAGACTGGTTGCTTTCATAATAAAATAAAATATCTTAAAGCACACGGCTGTTGCTAAAGTTTACTGAACTGAAAAGAAGAGAGTATAGGTTCGTGGGATATCTGTAAAGCACTAAGGAGTAGTTAATCTGCCACTGGAAGGAGCAGTAGAGAGCAAAATAAGGGACCACGCGAAGACAGGAATATAAAATATGTCGGACATCATGTAGAAGGAAAGAATCTCCCCTAAAACAGTATTCGTACAATATTCAAGAAACAATAAGAAGTTTCTTTGACTAGGTAAATATGAGACTTTTGGAAGACAGTAGTTTTCATAGTGCAATTTATTCTGAGACACCGAGTTGTGGCCTTATAAACCTTAATTCCTGAACCACGACATTGCCAAGGTGTGATGGCTTGCACGCCTCAACGATTCCGATTACCGTACTGTAGGTGCAACCCCGATAAAGAATTATCTGCAGAAAAGTGAGACTAGAACGTGGTTCTTAAGCAATGAGGTGTATCTGTTGGAGGGGCGTAAGGTGGAAATCAAAGGAAAATTGGAACCGAAGATGTAACAATGCAAACAATGTTCCAACAAACGAGAATGAGAGATACAGTAACGGTTTTTCCAGAAAGGAAGTATGTGCGAAAACGAAAGAGCTAACATTTTCATGGCTGCAAACAAAATAATGATTGTGACAGAGAGCACGCTGATGAGAATTTACATTTGCATCATGAGCGACAACGCAATAGTTAGAGAGAAACTTGGTGGCAGTTTAAATTTTCATTGTAATAGACGATATAATAATCATGACAGGAAAGAAATAAGGAATAAAAATGAAGACAATTATCAGATTACTGTGTGTTATTCATGGTTGATTAAAACAGTAGCGATCATTCGAATCGGTAGCACGTACCATTGCCGGAGGACTTTATGAGCAACTAATAGACAGAAGACCATGGGGCTAAGGTCATATGTTCTGTTGGAAGAGACAGTAAAATAACAAAGTGGTAAGTACTATGAGAAATAAGAAACAATGAAAATGTATTGAGTGTTATTATGTCAGCAACAGATCGATGTGTCACACTCATAAGAAAGAACTTACCGGTAGACCATGAAGTATTGAAAACTGTAGTATAGCCGTGGAAGTAGCTGGAGCCGGAAGTAGTATGAAGTTCGCACTTTTTGTTAGTGCTTGTAAAGAAGCACAGAATCGATGCTACGTGGCGATGAGGAGTTAATGTTATCCTTGCAGATCCAGTAAAAATGGAGTTACCACACAGGCAGGAAAGAGCGGTGAGATCAGTGTTGAAACGAAAGTGTCAACAATAGAATAAGAGTTGAAGTAAAGAGATCTAAAACTATCAACGAAGTGGTAAAAGGCGAATTATTAAACTTGATGACCGTGACAGAGAATTTTAACGAGATTTTTGAAGTTAACCTTGACCAGAATAGGTCATCCTGTAAGCATTCTATAAAATATTGTGTAGCTTTCTATAAAAGAAATTGTCTGTATGTGAGAGAAATGAATACATTGTTTTCCAAACCTTCCTATCCGTGTAATGTGTACTTAGATAACGTATTGTATTGCTGAGTAAAACTGACTATAGGTTGGCCTTGTGTTGCGCAAGTGAATAGCGTCGTAAAATATAACTTTAGACTTCATGTAATGCAAAATTTGAAATAAAAAAATGATTATAACTAAATGCATTAAATTAAGTACTCGAGAAACTGATAGCGTGCTCAACGAAATCTACATCTAAAACTAAATACCAAAGTACATTATAAGACTTGCGTGATATAAAGTGTCACGTTTAACTAGGAACCTCCACAAAAATTATTGCTCTACTCGGAAGATAATAACTGTCTGAAATAACCAACGCTATTCACTGAAAATTAATGTGGCTGCTAGCATCATACCTGACAATCCAGGCTACACTCTGTTTGCTCAAGAATGCAAGGTGAGATCTGCCATGTAATAAAAGTGACTACCCTCTTGCTCGGAATGCTGTTTTTGTATCTGGAATACTGACGATCTCGAAAGTAAATACAAATCAGCAAATGCAACAGAATAGGATAAATAATCTACTCTAAATTTTCTTTTTCCAAACCATCTGTGACTTCGTGTGGCGTAAGATGCATTGCACAGACGACAAAATCGTGGAGGTGGGTTTTACTCTAAAGAAAATTGTTTTTGAGAAGTATGATTATTAACAAAAAGACTGCTCGACAAGGGAAGACCCTAATAATTATAAAATTCTCTCACTACAAAGAAATTACAAACGTACCATTAAAATTACCCTACAATCGTGGCCACCAACGTAGAAAATATGGAAATATTGTAAATGGGATTTCATCTTCGCAATAGAGTATTTCAGATAGCTTGTCCCAGATTCATAAAAACTTAACTGCTCGCTACTAAGCCGAAAATACGAATGCCCCAGCGCTGCACAACTGACTGACTAGCAAGTCAACCATAGATAAAACTAAACACAGTCAAGGATCTTATGCACTTCTGATGCAGTGCACTCATTCATCTTTGTCCACTGAGGTGCTGATAATGGCTTCTTTGTCGCCTTACAGCCATTCTTGACTATCATCAACTTACCACGTCGTCACAAATGCAGTTAATGGCTTCTTTGTCGCCTTACAGCCATTCTTGACTATCATCAACTTACCACGTCGTCACAAATGCAGTTAGCGCTCACGAACGTTACAGCGTTCAATTAAAGCAAACCTAATTTCCATCCTCATAGTGGCGCTACTAACGCCACTCATAGCGACTGCACGGCTTTTATCATAGACATGTTTCAGATGCAGAGATGTGAGTACAAACTTTCGTTTATGTTGCACAACTCCTTCTTGGTGTTTCAATTTTCTTCTCCATCAGTGTGTTAGACGGTAACTAAGTAACTACTTATTCGAGAATTTTAATACATTTGTGTGCCCTTTGAGAAGAAAAAGAAGATAATTACCATTACACAAACATTACGAGAAATATAGCAATATGTTTCCAGAATGAGATTTTCACTCTGCAGCGGAGTGTGCGCTGATATGAAACTTCCTGGCAGACTAAAACTGTGTGCCAGACAGAGACTCGAACTCGGGACCTTTGCCTTTCGCGGGCATGTGCTCTACCAACTGAGCTACCCAAGCACGACTCACGCTCCGTCCTCACAGCTTTACTTC
This sequence comes from Schistocerca piceifrons, assembly GCF_021461385.2. Taxonomy (NCBI): domain Eukaryota; kingdom Metazoa; phylum Arthropoda; class Insecta; order Orthoptera; family Acrididae; genus Schistocerca; species Schistocerca piceifrons. Next base: position 378,217,888 of record NC_060142.1, read on the forward strand.
TGCCAGTACCTCGTCTCCTACCTACGGGGTAGGTGGTCGAGTTTCGGTCCGGACACAGTTTTAATCTGCCAGGAAGTTTCATATCAGCGCACACTCCGCTACAGAGTGAAAATCTCATTCTGGAAACATCCCCCAGGCTGTGGCTAAACCATGTCTCCGCAATATCCTTTCTTTCAAGAGTTCTAGTTCTGCAAGGTTCGCAGGAGAGCTTCTGTAAAAGTTTGGAAGGTAGGAGACGAGGTACTGGTAAAAGTTAAGCTGTGAGGACGGGGCGTGAGTCGTGCTTGGGTAGCTCCGTTGGTAGAGCACTTGCTCGCGAAAGGCAAAGGTCCCGAGTTCGAGTCTAGGTCCGGCACACAGTTTTAATCTGCCAGGAAGTTTCATAGCAATATGTCTTTAAAATACGCTACTCTTTAAAATTATTGTATAATATAATCACTGATTCCTGGAATCAGGGAAAGTTTTAAGCCATGATGACCAAGTGACTAAAGAGAGGTGACTGCCAGCCCCATGTCACGACGGTACGCTGCATCATGTGTCACCACCTTCGGCCAATGAGTGAAAACTGGTGTGACTGAAGATAGTGACGTGTGATCTGAAAGAACACCCGTAAATTCGTAAGTTCATCAGTAAAGATTTGCGGTGGAGGGCCATTTGTTGTATCAGAGTTAAAAGAAAATAAATATCCAGTGTTTAGTATACATATACAGAGTGAGTCGCGTAAGACGTAACACCCCCTTTATTCTGGGGGCGATTAGACGTATCGGCATGAGGGGTTTCGGCGAATCATAGCGGACTATGGGGCACATACATTTGTACATGCACAACAATCACAACGTTTATACTTACTGAGATAATGAGGCAAGTACATGTTTTTTTAAATGGGACGCTATACTTTTTTTACCATCATTCGAACGCTCTGAAAAAGACGTGTATAGTGAAGTAACGCATGTTGCTATTGTAATTCAAACTTTGCTTAAAAGAGGGCGGGTGAGGATTTACCTACGTAGCGTAGGCCGTGCATGCTGCATAGAGCACGGCAACTCAGCCCGCGGCTCACGCGTGGCGTGTTTACATTCTGCAGCCGCTTCCGACCGCCTCGACCTTCAGTCCTACAATATTTCCCAACGTCTTTTAAGCGAAGTTTCAATTACAATAGCACCATGCTTTACATCACTATACGCGTCCTTTCCAGAGCGTTCGAATGATGGTAAAAAAAGTATAGCGTCCCATTTAAAATACATGTACTTGCCTCATTATCTCGGTCAATATAAACGTTGTGATTATTGTGCATGTATCAACGTATGTGCCCCATAGTACGCTATGATTCGCTGAACACCGCTTGTCGATACGTGCAATCGCCCCCGGAATAATGGGGGTGTTACGTCTTACGCGACTCACCCTTTCTCTCTCCCTCTCTCTCTCTCTCTCTCTCTGTCTCTCTCTCTCTCTCTCTCTCTCTCTCTCTCTCTCTATATATATATATATATATATATATATATATATATATATATATATATATATTGAGTGATCATGAGCCGCTGACAAGGCAAGTTCCTTCATAATTTGTGTTTATGAAATGTTGGAATATAAAAAAATTCTCTTATGGATTTCAATCAGTCAGTAACCAAGCCACTGCAAAACGTGAGAGCAATGTTTAATTTTTTATCTATAGACTAGTGTAAGGGTGATGTCTAACTATTGATTACTATCAAATACTCTGTTAGCGAGAATATTTGTAATTTTGTGTTCATTGCCTTGAGAGTCGTATATAAGATACTGCACAGTCTGTATTACCTCGTATTTACTGTTTAACATATCAAAAATGGTAATGAATATTAATAGATGGATACTAATGTTACAAGAGCATGGGAAATGGCATTTGATTATTATGGTGTCTGAAGGAACAGAAAAGTTAAATACGTTTGATGTTCATGTAGTTCAGTTAATTTTGAAGTCTCCAACGAGATCCCTTTATGAAACATTCGTGTTTAGAGCATTTAGTAATTAAAATACATTTCTTAATTATTAATAATTTATAAGCAAGCGAAAGAGATCAGTTAAATTCCATTTCTGATGCTTAGAAATGGTGTAAGTATACTGCATATAAAAAAGGTGACGAAGATGTGGAATCTAGCCTAATGAACTATGCCAGTGGGAATCTATTACTTTCAAAACTGGAATTTTCTTTAAAAAAATTATATAAAAGAAAACTTCACAAAAAATCACCACGGTGAATACATGAGGCTCCTCTTATTTTGGTATGCTGAAGCTAACAGAAGAAATTCGCTCTCTTAAGTGACACGGATGAATACAGCTGTAGTAGGTGAAATGTTTCTCATGCAGGCATTGGTTACGGAGGTACACTCGACAGCAAAAAAAGTGGGTCACACCTGAATTCCAATGTGTAGACTCCACCTGAATGTATGCAACCAACATAGCATATCTGTGTTGCATAGAGTCGCAACCCTCCACAGTACAGTTGTTGTAAGATACAGAATGGGTACTGCTAGAGACTACTAGAGAACACCGGTCTTTATGACTGTCTGTCCAGATGTAAAGTAACACCACGATAGTACCAGACAGTCCTTAACGTTTGTAAACTAATCTTAATTACAATAAGTGACATTTCAAATGTTATGGGACAACTTGTTTTGTCACATAAATCGTTCAATAAACCTTAGGCACAGTTAAATATTTGAGACAGAATATGGATTTACAAAGTTGTATGGGAATTGGAAACAAGTTCTTTGCTGTCTAAAAGGTTTACCCAACACATGCTGAACGTCGTTCAACGTTCAACAGGGAGTGGTTTCGCATCAACTTTATGTAATACTAAGCAGTTAAAAGAAAACGTGATTAACGGCGGCAACCACTCTACGGAAATACCAACATTAACAGCGAATCACAAGTAATATCATTGTTCACATTACTCATCAACAGTTACTTGTACACGAAGTTGTACCTTAAATGACATGACCAATGTCTTCGTTCTGGATCCGGATGCAAACCCAGAACGTAAAGCCATTGTTAACCAAGCAAAGCTTTGTGCCTTATCGAGACTCGATCACTAGGCAGAAAGAGACGTCAAATATTGACGTTTGCACCAGTATCAGTTATCAATTCTCAACTTGAACGTAAATGACGATAATGTTTGTACGAAAGCAGGAACTCTAACATGACAATTACATTCTTGGCAATTAACCTCGAAAGACGTTGTGTAGTGTTGCATTATCAAGGAATAAAGGATGCACGTGTTTAAAATTTAAATGCCATCATGTAATGCTGGGGACAAGGATGCGAACCCAGCACCTAATCGGATTGTTGAATAAGTACATAAAATAAGAATGTAGATATCACAGTTTGTCACCAGTAGTGGGGTTGGAACTTTAAATGACGACTGAAGTTGTATTGCCTGACCGGGATTCGAACCCGGCGCCTACCGCCGTCGTTGTCTAACCAGGAACAGACGAGAAATGTCCAATGTTGGTCCACCATCAGCGACATGAGCACATGTTTAACTAAAAATAAGGTGACAAAAACGTCTCTGCTGACTGAGAGTCGAACGCCGCACGCATGGTTATGAAGACACGTTAATAATCAACTTCATATTCAGTTGTAGCTAGGAGTAGCATGTTTAGTTGCAAACCTTAATGCCTTACTCATCCCTAGTAACTTGTTGCCTAATATCTGTGACATCATGATGTTCATTTACAAGTGGATTGACTGCCGTAAAGAGCAATGTTCTCTAGTAGTCGTGTATCCTTGAGATGTAAATGATGTGCCTCAGCAGAAAGTAATTTCCGTCGTGCAGCACGTATTGTTTCAGAGACACTGAGTACATGTAATAAGTGCACAAAACGTGTATTATATACTAAGTATATACTATTATTTGGAGAAGCTGCCGCCAAACCTGTTTACTTTTACATTCCGCTTAGTTGCCGTGGTTGAATACAGGTTTCTTAAGGCTACATCTAGTGCACAGTGCTTACAAGAAAGTATAGTTACCTTCGTCATGCTATTGCTAGCTAGATGAAATATTTTGTGGTAGCTATGTTTAAAACGAATGTATTTTTGAAAGAATTTTTCGTCAAATATTTGAATAAATCGTCACCTTTAGGTGTGCCTGCACATGTTATAGCGTAATAGCTGTAGCTGCGTTAGTTTGTACTACAGACTTGGGTAGGTTAGGTGTAACTTTTGATCCTTCAAGGGGTGATCGTGGCCATGCTGCCCGGGTCTGTACTAGCGGCGGCTCGCGAGCTACGGGCCAGCCAGGCTGGCCGAGGCGAGATGCAAGTGAGCGAGCTGGCGGTGGCGTTGGTGGGCCAACAGCCCGGGACGAGTCAGCACGGCTGCGCAGCATGCCTCTGCCTCTGCCGCTCCGTATGACGTAAATATGTTTACCTCCTCTCCTGGAATCAGTATAAGAGCGGCAAGCAGAAATACACATCAGGCTGTCTGTCGTAATGGCTCACTGGGAGAGGTCTATTCGAGGTAGAGTCAAAAAAGGGTTCAAATGGCTCTGAGCACTATGCGACTTAACATCTGATGTCATCAGTCCCCTAGAACTTAGAACTACTTAAACCTAACTAACCAAAGGACATCACACACATCCATTCCCGAGGCAGGATTCGAACCTGCGACCGTAGCGGTTGCGCGGTTCCAGACTGAAGCGCCTAGAACCGCTCGGCCACTTCGGCCGGCCGAGGTAGAGTCGTCGCGCTCATTAAGGAAGGAGGATGTTCCATCAGAGAAGCTGGCGGACGGTATGGCGTACCACATCCCACTGCAACGAGATGGTGGGGGATCTGCCTTGAAAGAGGCATCACCAACAGGGCTCCTGGCTCAGGAAGGAAGAGAGTGATCTCACAGCAGGAAGACAGGGATCTAGTGTCTAGGAGCAGAGAAAATCCCTTTCTGAACGCGAAGCAGTTGCGGCGGGAGACCAACTTCCCCGGCTCCAGTGACACGATACGCCGAAGGCTGAGAGACGCTGGACTGCATGCACGACGATCCGCCGTGAAACAAGAGCTCAGCGAAGACAACGTTTTATACCTGCTAGCATTTGCCGAGCTCCATCTGAGGGCGTCGTGGGACAACGTCATTATCACTGATGAGAAGGTGTTTTCCACCAATAACGACGGTCCACGAATCGTTTACAGGCCGCAAGGGATTCGTCATCGACGCGAATATGTAACCACTACGAGAAGAAGTGGCCGGCTATCTGTTACCTGCTTGGGTTGGAATTCTGAAAGAGGGGCGGGAATTCTTCACAGGATAGAAGGAACTCTGGACAGCGCCCAGTATGCCCACATATTGGAAAATGTGATGCTTCCGTCAGTGCGAATGCTGTACGCAGAAGGGGACGTCACATTGGAAGAGGACCATTCTCCCATTCACAAGTCTGCATTTGTTCAGCAGCGGCTCTCCACGATTGGCGTCAACGTCATGGACTGGCCGCCACGAGCGGCTGATATGAACTCCATGGAAAACATGTGGGCTGCAGTCGCCAGAACATTAACAGAGAACTGACCACGAACCAACCAACTACTGCGGACGCTCTTTGGGATTGAGTTCTGGAAACCTGGGAGGAAGTTGCTCCTTCAGGCTGTTACGTACGACGGCTTATACATTCTATGCCAAGACGCGTGACAGAAGTACAAAATAATGAAGGATTCTGGATAAACTATTGGAGTTCTTAAAATGTTTTGTTATGTCTTCTTTTTCGTCATTTTTCCTCATTGGGAGCTAGTGGAAGATCGCGTGGAAACAGAAAAGATTCAATATGGGTTAGCTTTCCTTTGAGTTGCCCTATTAATTCAAGTGGGTTTCTTTTGAGTATCGCTCCTTGGTACAGTCGTTTGACTATTGAAAATGGTTTCAACAAATCACCACTGGGAAACACTGCTCTGTATCGCAATAACTCAAGATGTAAAGTAATACCACGATACTACAAATATCAGGGAACACCTCATCACAGACAAGACTATCCTTAATGCTTGTAAGCTCACGTTTATTGCAATAAATGACATCCCTGAAATGTTAGCACTCTCAGTATTACGTCAGATAGGTAATGCACGTAGTAAGTTACCATACTTGTTATTTAACACAAAATGTCATTAAAAATTTACGTCATTCACGAGCAGCTAGTTGAGAATATGTATGAACTTCAAATGACACGACGAACCGCCTCGTTCGGCATAGGGATTCAAACCCAGGTCATCCAGGCGAGGCCGCGGTGGCCGTGCGGTTCTAGGTACTTCAGTCCGGAACCGCGTGACTGCTACGGTCGCAGGTTCGAACTCTGCCTCGGGCATGGATGTGTGTGATGTCCTTAGGTTAGTTAGGTTTAAGTAGTTCTAGGTTCTAGGGGACTGATGACCTCAGATGTTCAGTCCCATAGTGCTCAGAGCCATTTGAACCAATCATGCGGGCTAAGATTTCGTGGCTGACGGAAATTAACAGTCATTCCTGACTAGGCATAAAGAGAGTGATATACCTCAATTTTGGACAGTATCAGTTAGCAAATATCAACTTTAAATTACGTAACGTAACATTTTTAACAGACGCGAATTCCTACCCAGCATCTATTGTCCCTGTTAACGAACTATGAGAGACGTTAAATATTGCTACTTCACAAGCAACTAACTTGAAATGCAGTGAGGTAAAGCTTTGTGTTGGACACAACCTAATCGGATTGTTATCGAAGCACAATCAACTTTGACATATCGGATTTTCTCGGCAGTAGCTAGATGTATTAAATGAAATGACTAGAAGAAATATTAGTTTTTCCCTCCCAGGACTCCAACCCGGCACGTATCGCTGTTATATTCTATAGAAAAGGAACGTTAAGTATGGGTTTGTTACACCAGCAGCGACATGTGAGCATATTTGAACTAGAAATAAATGACGATGTGTTCAGTGCTAACTGAGAATCGAACCCCAAACATACCGTTGTTGACTACACACAAAGAGACGGCACTTACCGAACTTTTCTCCACCAGCAGCTCGGAATAACATCCTTGAACTTACAGTGATCTCGCAAATAGTTCTGTGTCTCACTGGGAGTCAAAAACGTCAGATATCGTTAGTGTTGACAACGAATGAAATAAAAATTATTATCCACCAGCAGATAGGTGTTCTCGTGCTAGAGCTTGATAATACATACTGAAAAATTTAGTGCTGGGCCAGGATTCCAACCCATTCATGCGCAATATGTGGAGATGTGTAGGAATCTGCAGTTTTGAACAAACAACAAGTTGTAGTCGAGCTGTATTGTGACAAAGGGATCAAATTCCGCGTTAAGGGCGGTCTGAGTTGCATTCCCAGTTCAGAACCAATTTTATCGACATACAGAAGCTCCAATAAAAGACGGAATAAGGGTCCTGTGACCATACACAGGGTTTGTTTCGTCACTAGAAATAAATAACTAGAATAAGAAAGGTTACTGGTGATGGAGTTTCTACCTGTCACCACTCCTTACTTTATTGTGGTTCCACCTAACGTCTACTTGGTAGAGAAGGAATATCATGTTTAATGTAATTTTCAGACCACAATGCCATTATACCTTCTTCACTTGACGTAGCCAGAAGAGAATAGAATCTGCCTCTCCCTATCAAAAAACATCGGGAGAAGTTAGAATCGAACCGAAACTATCATCAGTCCAACAGACCACCAAACCCTCTGCTCTACGACTCATTTCTCTATCATAACACCGTTGCGGCACACAAGGATGTGTAGCGTTGCTCTTGGGGGACGAAAATAAAAAGAATTGTTACTTTTTTTAATGTCGAAAAAGTGAATATTTTTGGTGGGCCACTTGGCAATAGAATCAGGGATTTACGAGTATTACGCTATTATAATAACATACGTTGACCATTAAATACCTGATAAGAGCAGCATATTGATATATATATATATATATATATATATATATATATATATATGAGATCGTTCGGAAGAAACATTATCATTTCTGTGCATTTTTTATAGTCGCGATGTAGTCATACCCGGATCAACACTAAGGGACCAGAAGATTTATAGACTTTAAAAGAAATGCAACAATACACAAAAAAGTTGGTTCAGAAATAATAGGAAAACGATAAAGTTCCTTCTCCCTTATGCTGCGTTCGGCCCATCAGCGTGATCGTAATTTCTGATGATGAAGTAACTCAAAAATAATTATCATTCAGGTAGATAAGGAGATGGAATCATCAAGGTTAATTTACGAAAATAAGCACACTTATCTTTAACACACGTTTTTTTAATGCTACGTACCTTTTCATATTAAATTGCAATAGATGACCATAGTGGTTAAATACTTTATACATAACATCAATATGTCCTCTTGATGCTGTCTGTTCGTAATCAGTTACCAGAAACTACATGTTTTCTAATTGAAAAAAAATAACATTTAGCATTTTCACTCAATATTTTCACATAGAATATAAAATACAGTTGCGGAACGCAGCAAGTCCGCGTCCGCCTCTCATGGAATACAAACAGTAAAAGGTGAGGCGCCAAAAGCCTCATTTGTCTTGAAACAACAGAATTCTTTTTTATACCATTAATCGATACATGTACATAGAGATTTACTGGCACCGCGCAAGAACGGCAAAGATAAAGAATAATTGATTCTGTCGTTGCTATGCGATGGTTCATTTCTTTTACTTTACAATTGTTCGATAACTTTAGGCCATCAGGCGTTTACTATTGAGCGTATATTAATGTTTGTTAGGCGAAAATTACTAATATTACAGATGTTCAGTACATTCATTTACTTGGTTGACCGAATCGCCATGAACTACCTGCCTTGGCTACCCAGTGCATACATTCGACTCTATTTTGTAATCACCGAAATAAAATAACGTAACTGCCAACAGCGTAGGATGCAGAAATTTAAATAGGAAGTGTTCCTTTCCATTTGAGCTACACTATTGCACTATCTGTTTGTTGAAACCATGGTGCAGTGCAAAAGAAATGCTGTAACTGTCTGTCTCTCAGAAGTCTAGATCCGGCCATATGCATTATCTCACAGCACTGTGGAATGCCTAATTTCTAGAGGAACTGTTGTTCACTTCCAGAGCAGCTGTCGCTACGTTACAGCTAGTAGCGCAACGGTAAGCGTCGCGCACTGTTGATGAGATGTCGCGTGTTCGATTACATTCGCTACTACATTTCTTTAAAACGCAATTCTGCTGTCTGCTGAAGTTAACAATTTAATGGAACTTTGAACATAATTCTCTTCACATCTCAACCCAAAATAGTCGCATTTGGAAAAAAGGCTAACTTCTGCGTCATTTTGTTCCTTTCAGGTTTAATAGACGGCCAGGCAGCAGATGCGCTCGAAGCTTTTGTATTATGTATGAGAGCGCATCGTGCCAAAATAGTCAGAAAAGTATTTTCTACATTAGCTATCGTCTGGTAGTGGCATTTTGTTCTTCTTCAAACCTTGTTTGACAGCTTTAACTCAGAACAAGTTTTCTACATGCATGTAATCAATAAACTGCATGTGCATTGTCAGACTGTTATAGATAACATCAGAGAATTCGCATATATCGTTGATGATTAATTTCTCTCTTGTGTTTAGTATTGTTTTAACAACAATAATAGAAACCTTACGAAGACTGTGCACTGTATTGTAAGAAATGAAATAAAACTACCCACGATAACCTTACGACGAAAGTAAGTCTCTTTTAACAAAACTGAGTATCTGTACACAAGCATGCCTCTATCTGCACGAATTAGTAAAATACTACTCACTTAGATGTCGATTGGGTCTGCGTTTAAATGGTATGCTGTGCCATACTCAACAGGTTTGCAAACGTGGCATTTCATAAATAAAGTTACGTATTCCCAGAAACCGAAAATTTGCTTGTCAGCAGCGGAAAGATGCGTTACCTGTTGTGCAGCATTGTAAGTTTTTCACCATTGCACTATGAGCTGAAAGTATTTTCTTACGACTTGCTTATCGATGTTTGATCTCACTGCTTGCAGCTCTTACACAGGAGGGATAAAAACGTTACATTCAGCGAGGTTGGAACCGCGAACCATAACAGTCGCGTTTCCACAGGTCAGCGCGTCAACACAGAACCTCTTACGCCCGCATCTCGTGGTCGTGCGGTAGCGTTCTCGCTTCCCACGCCCGGGTTCCCGGGTTCGATTCCCGGCGGGGTCAGGGATTTTCTCTGCCTCGTGATGGCTGGGTGTTGTGTGCTGTCCTTAGGTTAGTTACGTTTAAGTAGTTCTAAGTTCTAGGGGACTTATGACCACAGCAGTTGAGTCCCATAGTGCTCAGAGCCATTTGAACCATTTAGAACCTCTTACGAGGCCAATAAATGCTAGAACTCGTAAACCGCTATTTACAGGACGAGATTAGTTGCGATTCCCACGTCCAATGACTTTGCTGTGCTGAAAACCGTATATTTACAATCTTCTGTTACACCTCAAGCGATAACAACTCACGTTATTCAATGGAAATGACACGAGAAATCAAGTGAACTTTGAGGCTTAATTCCGTGCACACCAGGAAGTAACTCGTCGATCACAGAGTTGCCAAACATACCTTTCGTTGTTGCCAAATCTCAGTTACATTACCAGCAGGAAGAAGACGAATTAATGTCATCCTACAGCGGGCTGGGAAGTGACCATAGCTGGCGCCTCAAAGACGCGGCTGCTACGGCATGGAATACGTAATGCGTCTGATTCGCATTTCTGTAATTAGGTTCAGGAACTGGATGTTAGTTACTAATAATACTCAGAACTGACTGCTACTAAGCATGATAAATCAGAAACTCTCATAGTTGTTTTTATATTTCTTTCGTAACTGTACTCAAAACTAAGAAACGCATTCACGGACGTTTTCGTGCCTCACCGATAGTCGAGCACAACAAACAAATAAAAATAAAAAGAGAATGTGTGTGTGTGTGTGTGAAAGAGAGAGAGAGAGAGAGAGAGAGAGAGAGAGAGAGAGAGAGAGAGCGAGAGAGAGAGGGGGGGGGGGAGAGAGAGAGAGAGAGAGAGAGAGAGAGAGAGGGGGGGGGGGTAAAAAATTGTTGTAAAGAAATTGAATACTGGTATTAAAAGAAATCTTTCGTTAAATGACTCATTCCACATCATTACGAAATGTCGTATTCATGATCTATGGAACAAGTATTAATCTAATCATAGGCGAAATTTTCGCCTATATCAGTAACCAAATCTAAACTTGAAAATAAAAGACGACAGTTTTTGTAATAAACCGGGACTCCTATCAAGACCCTTTCATCCCTGTTAACTAACCATGAAAGATGTCTCATATACATCAATTCAGAAGTATCGAAGTGTGTATGAATTTAAAGATGAAGCGCATGATGTGAAGTTCTGCGACGGAGATACGAACCCAAGACGTAATCGGATTGTTAACTAAGTAAAATCAAATACTACGTATCGGTTTTTCTTGCCAGCTGCTAGGTGTTTAATCTAAAATAAGGACACAAATTTTTGTGCCTGAGCGACGGTGTTATGATAGAGAAATGAGTCGTAGAGCAGAGGGTTTGGTGGTCTGTTGGACTGATGATAGTTTCGGTTCGATTCTAACTTCTCCCGATGTTTTTTGATAGGGAGAGGCAGATTCTATTCTCTTCTGGCTATGTCAAGTGAAGAACGTATAATGGCATTGTGGTCTGAAAATTACATTAGACATGATATTCCTTCTCTACCAAGTAGACGTTAGTTGGAACCACAATAAAGTAAGGAGTGGCGACAGGTAGAAACTCCATCACCAGTAACCTTTCTTATTCTAGTATTTATTTCTAGTGACGAAACAAACCCTGTGTATGGTCACAGGACCCTTATTCCGTCTTTTATTGGAGCTTCTGTATGTCGATAAAATTGGTTCTGAACTGGGAATGCAACTCAGACCGCCCTTAACGCGGAATTTGATCCCTTCGTCACAATACAGCACGACTACAACTTGTTGTTTGTTCAAAACTGCAGATTCCTACACATCTCCACATATTGCGCATGAATGGGTTGGAATCCTGGCCCAGCACTAAATTTTTCAGTATGTATTATCAAGCTCTAGCACGAGAACACCTATCTGCTGGTGGATAATAATTTTTATTTCATTCGTTGTCAACACTAACGATATCTGACGTTTTTGACTCCCAGTGAGACACAGAACTATTTGCGAGATCACTGTAAGTTCAAGGATGTTATTCCGAGCTGCTGGTGGAGAAAAATTCGGTAAGTGTCGTCTCTTTGTGTGCAGTCAACAACGGTATGTTTGGGATTCGATTCTCAGTCAGCACTGAACACATCGTCATGTTATTTCTAGTTCAAACATGCCCACATGTCGCTGCTGGTGTAACAAACCCATACTTAACGTTCCTTTTCTATAGAATATAACAGCGATATGTGCCGGGTTGGAGTCCTGGGAAGGAAAAAAGTAATGTTTCGTCTCGTCATTTCAGTTAATACATCTAGCTACTGCCGAGAAAATCCGATATGTTAACGTCGATTGTGCTTCGATAACAATCCGATTAGGTTCTGGGTTCGAATCCCTGTCCAACACAAAGCTTTACCTCATTGCATTTCAATTAAGTTACTTGTGAAGTAGCAGTATTTAACATCTCACGTAGCTCGTTAACAGGGACAATAGATGCTGGGTAGGAATTCGCGACCTTTAAAAATGTTTACGTTTTGTATTTTAAAGTTGATATTTGTTAACTGATACTGTCTAAAATCGGTGTATATCATTCTCTTTATGCCTAGTCAGGAATGACTGTTAATTTCCGTCAATCACGAAATCTTACATTGCATGACCTGGATTTGAATCCATATGCAGAACGAGGCGGTTCGTCGTGTCATTTGAAGTTCATACATATTCTCAACCAGCTGCTCGCGAATAATGTAAATTTTAATGACTTTTTGTGTTAAATAACAAGCATGGTATGTTACTTTGAAGAGGAAATGATGAATCCGACGAAACTACTACGTGCATTACCTATCTGACGTAATAATGAGAGTGCTAACATTTCAGGTATGTCAGTTATTGCAATAAATGCGAGATTACAAGCCCTAAGGACAGTCTTATCTGTGATGACTGCCATAAAGACCTTTGGTCTCTTAGTAGTCTCTTGCAGTACCCATTGTGTGTAGTCAAACGACTGTTCCCCAAAGGGTTATGGTGTTTAGAGGACCTGCAACACAGCTACGTTATGTTGGTTGTATTCGGCAGTGGCCCACTCTTTTGCTGTCAAGTGTACCATGTAGTGCAGTAGTCGGTCACTGGAGTGGGGGGATGTAAGCTAGACACGAGAAGGAGTCTTACTTGGACATCTACATGTAGACGAACCACATACATTCAGACACGAAACTGAGGATTTTCTGTAATAAATATTAGTTATTAGAGTCCACCTTTGATGTGCTAAATGGTAGAAGGAGACTAATTTTTATTAAACCTTCAATACTATAACTACTATGCGGAAAAGCGGATACATCTGGAAAAATAAAGAATAATATTCAGTTACAGATCACGTAGGAACGCCTATGAAGTTCACGAAGTATGCAGGAGATTAAAGACTGGTTATAATCTCTAAGACTGTACTCTCTACTGTCGCCTTTACATTGCTCACGGTTTTTAGTATTTTTTGTGTTGAATTGTTTCAGCTATTCAAATATTTACTCTTTTACGGGTATTACTAATCAACGGCCTTGTCGCAGTGGATACACTGGTTCCTGTGAGATCACCGAAGTTAAGCACTGACGGGCGTGGTCGTCACTTGGATGGGTGGCCATCCAGGCCGCCATGCACTGTTGCCATTTTTCGGAGTGCACTCAGCTTCGTAATGCCAATTGAGGAACTACTCGACTGAACAGTAGCGGCTTCGGTCAAGAATACCATCATAACGACCGGGAGAGCGGTGTGCTGACCCCACGCCCCTCCTATCCGCATCCTCCTCAGAGGATGACACGGCTATCGGATGGTCCTGGTAGGCCACTCGTGGCCTGAAGACGGACTGAGTTTACGGGTATTGCTATTAAATGCACCGTAATGCCATCTCGAGAGTTACTTCAAATAAATTAGATACCCACCCTTCCAGTTAATACACAGGTTGTTTGCTTGCGTCCTCTAACTGATCGAACACGCTACAAGAACTGGTTTAAAGGACAACATCGAAGAGAGATCTATGGAGAGCAGGAGATAATCTTACATGCATATTCATTTTGTATAAAGAAAGCGTTAACTTCTGCACAGTAGAAGGTATGACCAGTTGTACCGAGCGTGTCACCTATTCTGCTTCCTACGGACTTGTGACCAAACTGAGGAACTGGACTGATACCATGAGGGGATCCTGCAATAGGTTGAAGTTAGATGTAGTTATATTTAGTGAAGTACCCTTGCTATAAGAGCTGTACTTCTGGTCAGGTGAAAACATGGTTATAAATATAAAATCAAATGGGAGTAAAGCAAGATTGGGTCTAGTATTGAGGAAAACAGTTGGGTTGTATGTAAGCTATTATGAACAGCACTATCGTAGTCAAGACAGACATGAAGCCAATACCCAACACAGTAGTCCAAGTCGCAATGTCAACTAGTTCCGCAAAATACGAAAGAATTATGAAAAGATAAAAGAAATTAGGTGCATGAAGGAGAGGAAAATGTAATGGTTGGGAAAGAGGGAGGGGGGGGGGGAGGGGGGAGACTTGAATTCGATGGACCGGGACGCGAATGAAAAAGAAGATTATTCTATGATGTTTCGGGATTGCAGCCGGATCATGTTGACTTCTTGCTACAATATTTCAGCCAGGAAGCGTCCACCATTTTCAAATGAGCGCCCGCCACTTCAGATTGCTAGTTCACAGTGACGAATTTATAGGAGAAATTGGCACGGAGACGCATAAGCGTCTTCAATCGAAATCCGCACTCTCTACAAATACTGTTCCATCTGTGGTGCGCAGACGCATGCGTAAAGATTAAACTACATGTATGTCCCCTGTCCGAACGCACGCTCGCCGAGCTAAAAACAAACATCAGATGCTGCGAGACGTGTCGTTATGAATAAAATGTTTTCTCTCAAAATAAATCAAAGAGATCACTGCGTGCCAAGCCTTGTCCAGATGAAAGCAACTGTCAGCATTTATAAGATCTTGTGCTATACTTATCTCCACAGATTCCTTAATTATTGAATCCCAAAAGGATCTCGCCGGGGCCAAGATTTTTGTGGCAAAATCCATACAGTGCCCTGTGGTAATAAAATGCTTAGCTACGGCCGACTTACGGGCTGCGAAAGGCGAGTGTGGCGCTTATGTTTAATGCACCTTTCGTGTACTGCGCATATCGTCTATGTAAGCTTTGCCTTACTGGCAAGGAATTTTGTAAATCACGGCTTTCCGAAGATCCAGATCGTCCTTTACCCAACCGAGAAGAACACTAATCTTCGCCAGTGGCCGCAAGAATAACTTGATATTTCCTTGGAATCCTGCCTACATTAGACGAATGGTTACCGACGTGTCGATGGAACGCCTGGACTTGAATAGCTCCTTATCTTCTTGATGTTGTGGGTGGTTACACTCCTTTCTGCTGTCGGTGTTCGAAGATAATGGTTACTCTCCACATCAGATTATTACAGCGCTAAGAAGGAAGAAATATGACCACCCACGACATCAAGAAGATAAGGAGCGGTTTAAGTCCAGGGCTTTCCTTCCACACGTCGGCAACATTTCGTCTAAGTTAAGCAGGATAAGGAAACATCAAGTTAAAATAATCTCCCAGCCACTAACGAAGTTAAGCATCTTTCTCGGTTCGATACGGCATGATATACGTCTGCGCAAAGCCGAGACTAACAAAATTCTTGCCGCGTGGGGTAGCCGCGCGGTCTAGGGCGTCATCTACATCTATGTAGATGTCTACATCCATACTCCGCAAGCCACCTGACGGTGTGGGGCGGAGAGTACATTGAGTAACTCTATCGGTTCTATTCCAGTTTTAATGAAATTAAATTAAAAAAATAAATAAAGTTATATAATGAAATGATTTTGTTTTCAAATGTTACCTTTTTTAAATTGTTTTTGTTATTAGTTATTATTTCTTTCAGTACGTACAAACTTTGTTGTAGAACCTCTTATTTACGTGTGGTAATAAAAATTCATTTAGACAGAATTAAGTACGTTTTGAATTACGTGAACTTAGTCAACCCTCTCATGCTGATAAATTCATATTAAGTGATGAAGAATATTTAGTTGAGAATTATATCTTTTACATAATTCGGCATTGGCACACGTTTTCTAAATGCAGTGTTTTTTTTTTTTTTAATATTTACTGAATTCTTTCCCGGCGTTAGCTATGGAACACAAGACTGTCTCTATTAGCAGAAAATGGTTAAATATTGCCAAGCCGACCTGAACGTTTAATTATCATTGATAAAACACACTTCACTATACATTTAAGTTATTTGAAAGAACCAACAAATTGTTAAACTTCAACGTTAACTATCCGCCTATGAATGCACAAATGTGAAACTAGTAATAAATTCCGTCAGTCTCTGGATCGCTGTAAAAGAAAAACATTTTCTTAATTCACTGCTAATTTTTCTGCTCCCGATTTACGGGTTTGGTT
Organism: Schistocerca piceifrons; assembly: GCF_021461385.2. Taxonomy (NCBI): domain Eukaryota; kingdom Metazoa; phylum Arthropoda; class Insecta; order Orthoptera; family Acrididae; genus Schistocerca; species Schistocerca piceifrons. The sequence continues at coordinate 378,234,491 of NC_060142.1, forward strand.
AATTTTTCTTAGCGGAACAATTTTTTAAATGTGCCGCCGCTGCAAATCGTTCGGTCGTGGCACAGCCAGCAACACCGCTAAAAATGCTGAAAATTCTTTAAAGAAATATTATAGATAACATGGGCAAGCTAATTTACATTAGTAATACACACTTTTGATAATTACATTTCGTAATTACATTATGAGTATAGAAATATTACAATCATAAATACATCGAGAATATTACTACAGAAAATATTACAATAATAACGAATGTCTTTTACACAAAATTAAATAATATTTTTTGTTAAATAATTACAGTATATACAAATTGCTTCATAGCGGCGTATATAGTACAATTAAATTTTAGTTTATTAATAGTGTGTGTGTTGCCAGGGAACGTTACATTGCCCCCTGGCAGCATTTGGCAAAGAGTTTCTATACTTTGACACAATGGTGCCAGTAACGTTCTTTACAATTCTGTATTTTTTTATACGGAATGGCTCTTTTATTAGTCCCAGGGTTATATATGTTCATGGCTCCCCCATTTGGGCGAAGGCAGACAGGAAACCTGGGCAAAACTGTGCCAGAGCCCAGCCATCCCAGTTGGTTCATGATTAATCTTGTCTCCTTAACAGTCATTCTTTTGAATTGATTTAGCAGTTTGTCATCAACGGTTACATAATATCACAGTCACATACAGTTCAACGAAAGTTTGTTGTGTGTGATTTACAACTCGTGATTATTATTTTTGCGATATACTGCAAGGTCACTTGTCTTAGGATATATCACTTAGATTTTTGAAATCATTTAGCACAATGTCACTTTTCATAATGTTCCCACTACCTACGTGATACAAATCTTGTTAGTGTTCATTTTCTCTTGTCAATTTACAGATATACACAATAAATGTTCACTGTTTATCAAAAATCGAGTTCATTGACATGTTATGAGTTGGTGTAAATATTTTGGAATATGAAACTTCCTGGCAGATTAAAACTGTGTGCCCGACCGAGACTCGAACTCGGGACCTTTGCCTTTCGCGGGCAAGTGCTCTACCAACTGAGCTACCGAAGCACGACTCACGCCCGGTACTCACAGCTTTACTTCTGCCAGTACCTCGTCTCCTACCTTCCAAACTTTACAGAAGGTTCGCAGGAGAGCTTCTGTAAAGTTTGGAAGGTAGGAAACGAGGTACTGGCAGAAGTAAAGCTGTGAGTGCCGGGCGTGAGTCGTGCTTCGGTAGCTCAGTTGGTAGAGCACTTGCCCGCGAAAGGCAAAGGTCCCGAGTTCGAGTCTCGGTCGGGCACACAGTTTTAATCTGCCAGGAAGTTTCATATCAGCGCACACTCCGCTGCAGAGTGAAAATCTCATTCTGGGTTTTGGAATATGTCAATAATGCTGTAGTTGGTGAGCGGTGCGGAGTGATTGTTGAGCGGCGCTCGGCGCGGCGCGTCGACTCCGTGTAGGTCACCGCCCCCGGTGTTGACAGCTACGGCGCGGAGAGGCGTGTGGCTGTCTGGTCTGCTACGGGCTGCTGCGGCCGCTGAATGGCTGAGGTAGCCGGATGCGCGTTGTATATCAGCTCGCCCGTGAGACATCTTCTTGCCGTGCTCCAGCAAACACGCAACAAGTTCACAAACAGTGCACTATCCTTATGGGCATTTTTCCTGCTGTGGGAAAGAACGCACACAGTTATTGGCAGTTATTATTCAGTAGGCCTTCACTAGTCTGGTTTCCACAATGTTTCGTTGTCACAGTAACACGTTTTATGGGCACACAATATTTTTTCACCATGTCATGACTTGTCATTAGTCACACGCAAGTTTTCACCTTAGGACAAAATGTATCTCTGTAGTCAATGCGATTTTCTGGCGTCACTTGACACAGAAAGAGTTATAGTTTGACACTAACTTGGTCCACCGTCTGTTATCGGCTCACTGTTCGTGTCGTGCTAGTTTCTTGTCCACTTGAACACACGGCGATGATACAGTTTCTTATTGCTTGTTCAAAACAACCTCGTGACGTATTACTGCAGGTTTAAGAGTCACTGTCTGTCTCTGCCACACAATACTACACTTTTGTTTAAGTTTTTTCATTTACAATGTCCGTTGTGCAATTTTTTGTAACAGCACATTCGTAATTTCTTTGTTCGCTCTTTACCAAGGTGTGTGATAATTGCGTACATGGTAACAAATATTAAAATTTCGTATTAGTTTGCCCAAAAATCATCTATATTTATGTTCGAGTAGATTTTATTTGTGCATTCCAGCCGGATTCAGGCATATTGTTCAATGACTCCTTTGAAATTATGTCTCACTTTACTTGCAAGGTCCTACGTAACTACAGTGTAGTCTCTGTAGGCTAAACTTGACTTGGACTGTATCAGGCTAGCTCTTTTAACTGATTGGTTCTGCACACGCTTCAATTGAAGCTTCTTTGTGCGTAACCTTGCGTTACTTAAATTTACAATAAGTTTGCCTCCCATGGTGCCCTCGAGTCACTACTGGGTGCATTATTCTCTTTGATAAGACTGGTTTGAAAATAAAGTTCTCAGGGTCTCATATTATTGATATTATTCTGGGTTCGAATCTGTCAATCTGACAGCTACACACACACACACACACACACACATATATATATATATATATATATATATATATATATATATATATATATATATATATAATAGAAAAGATTGTACAAAGAAATATTTCAAGCTTGACACACATATAGAATATTATGCAGTACACAAACTAATCACTACTAAAATGTTCCTCCTGACTGATCTCTGTCACAATTTAACACTATAAATAATTGCACTAATCAGGTTATCTGTAAAGACATTTAGAGCATGTTTAAGCTAACACTAATTAAAAAAGACATAACACAAATATTCATAAACAAAAGAGAAAGTCAATCATATTCTTATAACTAAATACTTCTACACTAGTACATTATCTCTACAGATCACACCTCATTAAAGTTCATTCATTTTCAAAAGAATGGCGTACCTTTTTTTTACACATAACACATAGGACTATTAGTCATTTACTATAGGAATATTTTCACATCCTTACGCAGATACAGTCCCCGTACTCTCCCTGAGTGGGGATCTGATAAGAGATAGCTACTGTTTCCTTCTTGGACTAAGGAATGGAGTATGAGGCTCGACAGTAGGTTTTGTGAGGCTTCACCTCGATATTGTATTGATACCCCTTAACAATTCCTGATCGTTCTGAAAATACATTTGCATAGTTAGATAATAACTGTACCAAATCCTGCTGTTGCATTGAGTTCAGATTTTCGGACTGTGATACTTTGTTCACAAGTGCGTCCACATTTGCTTTTAATTGATCACCTTGTACGTCTGGATAATAGAGATTTTGTCCTAGAGAATGATTGTCTAAATGTAGTATCCACTGATTCCTACATTTTATGTTAATAGCATTACAATTAGGCACAGGTACCTCTTCAGATCTGAGCATGGACAATTCTATCCTCCTACCCGCGTTCATCAAACTTAATTTTCCCCGGGAAAGGTCGATTACTGCGTCCCTTTGTCTCAAAAAATCTACCCCCAAAATGCAGGCTACCTTTAAACCCGTTACTACCAGGAATGAGCACGCTATGGCTTCTCCCCCTATATACATCTCTACCCGCACTTGGAGTTTAATTATTTGTCGCTGTGCACTGATGGCTCCAGTGACTTTGCAATTGTTCACAGGAAAAGTCAGCATACGCTTTTCTTTCCCCAGTACTCTGAATAAGTCCATACTCATGACACTGACAGTAGCACCTGTATCTACGATTGCTTGCACATCAATATTGTTAATTTTGATCTCTATTATCGCTTGTACTTTGTCTTTGTGCTCCTTTATGCACGTGGGTGGTTCAGTTATTAATTCATGTCCCATCTGTACCCCGTCATTATACCTGAGGATACAGATTCCCGATGTTTTGTTCTGTGTCGGGCTGCTCTCACTCCAAACCTCAGCCGACGATGGGGAGCGTATCTCCGCTGAATCTAGTTTGTTGGATTATTACAGGTGGATGGGTGTGGCTGCTCTGTGTCGCTGACCTCCACTATGTGTAAGTTGTGTTGCGTCGGCCGCCACGTTGCACAACTGGCGCATTTTGTGGTGGCGGTCGGTTATTGTCATATCTTTCATTGTTTTGCCGGTCCGGACTGGGCCTCTGGGTCTGTGGCCAAGTTCGGTTTGCATCATTATAGGTATTAGTGTTCCACGGGCCCCTGGCATTTTTCCATCTACTATTGCTAGGTGGGCCTGTTTCATATCGGTCATCGGACCTCCTTTTCCGGTCATTATTCACCGGCGGACTATTGCCGTTCCGGTCTCTACCTCTATTCCCGTTTTGTACATAATCTTGTCTCCTATTGTTACCTCCGCCGTTTCCATTATTTGGTGGAGGCGTGTTATTTCGACCATTTCTGTAACCGTTTCCATTACTTCTAGCCTGTTCAGAGGCTGCCTTAACATCGTCCTGAATCAGGTCAATTGAGTCCAGAACAGACAAGAAATGTTCCATGTCGTTCTCCGGTACGTGTATAAGTTTTTCCTTTACGTGTATCGGCAAGTGTGATTTCAAAAGTCTGATCAAATCCCGGGATGAAATCTGCTCGTCCCAGTAACTGGTCTTATTAATGTACTTCTCAAGATATTTTCGCAAATTGTCTAATCGAGGAGAATACGGCTCTGGATTATATACCTCTTTCCGTAATCTCTCCTGAATACATGTTGACCAATATTTGGCCAAGAATGCCTTTTCAAATTGCTCATATGTGTCGCAACTGTCAGCTGCTTCGGTTGCCCATAATGCAGCATCTCCTTGTATGTAAGACATAACGAACTGTATTTTCTGTGTATGACTCCAAACGCTAGGCAAAATGTTTCTAAATCCCTTGATAAATACTACAGGGTGAACAGATTTCTTCTCCGTTGTAAAGATCTGAAACTGTCGGTTTTTAATCAGGCTTTCTTCAATCACTATTTTGGAGTGACATTTGTTTGCTTCGCCAACATTGGTTGCCTGTTCTGTCTCGCAGCCGCAATTTTTCACTGCTGTATTTATATGCCTATCATTGTTAGACCTGGCTGGCGTAACACACGCCTGTGCGTCGCCGGGCGTGCGTCGCCGTGCAGCAAGCTGTCTTCCAGCTCCGCAAGACGACGGTTGACATTCCGCTGGCACCTTCTCGTCTATTTTTTTTTATATATTGGGTTTCAATTTTGTGCACTTGTTCGGATATTTTGTGCTCAATTACTTTACTTGTGTCAATTTCTAATTGTTCCATCCTGTTAGCCAGTACACTGATTTCGCCCACGATACTGGCGTTAGCCACTTGGATATTATCTATTCTTTCGCTTAGTTCTTGCACCGCTTTGGGTATGGTTTCATAGTTTTGTCTCAAACTAACAATCTCACTTTGCATAGCTTCCAAAGATTGCATTAACTACAAGTCTCTCTCATGCTGGCGTCGATCACGCTCTGCTTGTTTAGCATCACGTTCTCTTTCGCGTTCTGCTTGCATACGTGAAAATTCAGCTACCAATCTCTGGTTCATGCACAAACGTAGCTTGGAAATTGAGCATGCGCTCGAACATAACTCTTAATGATTGCACTTCTGACACCTCACCACTCTCTGGTCCGTGTCTAGTGCTTGTGGGTGGTACAGTATTTCTACTTTCAACTGAATCACTGGCTGGCAGTGGCAACATTTCTTGCCCTTCTGCCCCCAGATTCTCACATTGTACTTCCTGAACTACGCCACTAATATTACTTTGTGCCTCACTTTCTAACTCGGTATCACTGCTTGCTAACTCTTGTTCATTACCCATGTTTACATCTTTCTGACTACGCAATCTAACCATAGTCAACAAAAGAAACAAAATCTGAACTAAATATCCTAACACTCAGGTTTCACTGACATAATCACACAAGAAATGATCGTTTGTTGAAACACACTTATTATATACTACGATGACTAACTACTCAAATGTCCTGTTATTTTTTTAAAAAAAGAACACTAACAACAAGCACACCACTAATGATCCGAGAACACTGCACTGAGGCTACTTTACTACCCACAGGACAACTACACTGTAGCTTTACCTTTTGGTGATCTATCTTGGGTGCAGCTGCCCCCTGGTATTGTGGTAGGTAATTAATTTTTTGATATAATGAGCTCTCTTCTTCAGCTTGCCTCTGGGTATATAGTGTTCTAATGCAAAAAATCATATACAGGTATTACCACACAATATTAGTTAGGCAATACATACAATACATGAAAAAAATATTAATTGTTCTCCAGCAAAGTTCGACTACAATAATTCCCTAGTTATCTCATGGGTATTTTGTGGCCACTGCTTATTCGAGCCCCATGTTGGGCGCCAATTTGATGAAATTAAATAAATAAAAATAAATAAAGTTATATAATGAAATGATTTTGTTTTCAAATGTTACCTTTTTTAAATTGTTTTGTTATTAGTTGTTATTTCTTTCAGTACGTACAAACTTTGTTGTAGAACCTCTTATTTACGTGTGGTAATAAAAATTCATTTAGACAGAATTAAGTACATTTTAAATTACGTGAACTTAGTCAACCCTCTCATGCTGATAAATTCATATTAACTGATTAAGAATATTTAGTTGAGGATTATATCTTTTACATAATTCGGCCTTGGCACACATTTTCTAAATGCAGTGTTTTTTTTTTAATATTTACTGAATTCTTTCCCGGCGTTAGCTATGGAACACAAGACTGTCTCTATTAGCAGAAAATGGTTAAATATTGCCAAATCGACCTGAAGTTTAATTATCATTGATAAAACACACTTCACTATACATTTAAGTTATTTGAAAGAACCAACAAATTGTTAAACTTCAACGTTAGCTATCCGCCTATGAATGCACAAATGTGAAACTAGTAATAAATTCCGTCAGGCTCTGGATCGCTGTAAAAGAAAAACATTTTCTTAATTCACTGCTAATTTTTATCTGCTCCCGATTTACGGGTTTGGTTAATTTTTCTTAGCGGAACAATTTTTTAAATGTGCCGCCGCTGCAAATCGTTCGGTCGCGGCAGAGCCCAGCAACACCGCTAAAAATGCTGAAAATTCTTTAAAGAAATATTATAGATGACATGGGCAAGCTAATTTACATTAGTAATACACACTTTTGATAAATTATAATGTATTTAGACCTCAAAAATAATTCAACATACATTAGTTTGTAATTTCTCCTCTAATGGCGGCTAAATCTAGATACAGACAAATGAAGTCTACCCATTCGTAAAATGCTACGTCACAGGTTCCTCTCTCTCTCAGCTCTCGAGGAAGAAGACAAAGAATGCACACTATGTATTCCTATTTATAAGACTCTCAACCGTTATTGTCTCTTTGCAATCTGCGGCTGTATTTTACATTTTTCTTATCGCAGATGTTGACACATTTCGTAATTACATTATAAGTGTAGAAATATTACAATCATAAATACATCGAGAATATTACTACAGAAAATATTACAATAATAACGAATGTCCTTTACACAAAATTAAACAATATTTTTTGTTAAATAATTACAGTATATACAAATTGCTTCATAGCGGCGTATATAGTACAATTAAATTTTAGTTTATTAATAGTGTGTGTGTTGCCAGGGAACGTTACACAGTCTCGAACTGTTCGTGGAAAGAAAGATTTTCGGTATGCCTCTGTGGGATCTAATCTCTCTGATGTTATCCTCACGGTTTCTCCGTGAGATATACGTAGGAGGGAGCAATATACTGCTTGACTCCTCGGTGAAGGTATGTTCTCGAAACTTCAACAAATGAATCTCAGTCTGGCATCTGCTTTACCGACGACTATTTTTAAATGGTCATTCCATTTCAAATCACACCTAATGCCTACTCCCAGAAAATTCATTCAATTAACTGCTTCCAGTTGCTGACCTGCTATATTGTAGCTAAATGATAAAAGATCTTTCTTTCTATGTATTCGCAGCACTTTACACTTGTCTGCATTGAGATTCAGTTGCCATTCCCTGCACCAAGCGTCAATTCATTACAGATCCACCTGCATTTCAGTGCAATTTTCCATTTTCACCGTCCCAGCGGCTAACCCCGTCGGATTTAGGGTCCTCCCTCAGGCGTGGGTGTGTGTATTGTCCATAGCGTAAGTTAGTTTACGTTAGATTAAGTAGTGCGTAAGCTTAGGTATCTATGACCTAAGCGGTTTGATCCCATAAGACCTTACCACAAATTTACAAAATTCCTTGCTTACATAGGTCAGACGACACGCACATTACATAAAAAATGTGTTTAACACGAGCGCCACACTCGCCTTTCGCAGCCCAGTAAGTCGGCGGTAGATGAGCATTGTATTACAACAGGACACACTAGATTATGCTGCTTTAAAAATCTTGGCCCCGGCAAGATCCTTTTCGGACTCAATAATTAAGGAATCTGTGGGTATACGCATGCACCTGCGCGCCACAGATGGAACAGTATTGACAGAGGGCGTGGATTTCGACAGAGGACGCTCCTGCAAGGCCCGCTAATGCGCATGCGTCTCCATGCCATTTTTTTTTTTTTATATAGCCGACACCGTGGTCTATCAGTCTCCAGTGGCGGATACTCACCTGAAGATGACTGGACAGTTGGCAGCCGAAATGTTGTGGCAAGAAGTCAACAGGATCCGGCAGCAATCCTGGAACATTATAGACTATTCAATACGCCTGGAAAACTGCAAAAATCATAGGAATGAGAAGCTGTCTGGTAGAACTTCGCACACAGCATGATATTTTGATCACTGGTAACGTTTAGTTTAAGAATCTTGTATGTAGGATTTTAATGGAAAAGTATTTCATTTACCTTACCTATAATGTTTTATTGGTAATTACAACTCAATATCAGTTATATCAAAACACCGTTTCGTGAAACCAATGATGTTACGTTACTATGTAGGTACTTGGAATTAGACAACGTATTATATCAAAACTGCGTAGTGTACATAAATTGTAAGTGCCTGTTCCCTTCCCGAAAAAGACTATTTTATTGTAAAGTTCGGAATGTGGTTTTCAGACGCAGACATGAGAAAAGCACAACGTCCTTTACCTTGCCTTTCTCTACCGGAGTGTCGTTTCTCTGTTCGTGGTGCGTAGTGCGCAGGCAGGCAGAGATAGCCTCTCCTACGCACTGAGTTAGTACAGGTACAGACCGCTCTACACCAAGTTCACAACGGTACAGATATATGGTGCAATTTATGGAAGAAAGCGGCGGTTTAGCTCTGTTACAGTACTGAGGTGTCTCTTATCAATTGAAATCCTAGATGCCAGACATTTCCAAGGCTAATTCTGTGATTTAGTAGGATGCGCCATAGGTATATCAATCATTGTTCTGAATGGTAGACAATTAGGCGTGCTTTGCCTGTTTCTCTAATATTATTCCATCAGGTGTTTCAGTTGCACGAGACTGCAAAAATCCCTCCAACTTCAAGAAAGTAACAATTTCAGATCCAAAGAGTGTTTCTGATGGGTGTGAATATTGCCTAAGTGTCGGTTTCGTCAGAGGTGACTGCAAGATACTGACACGTATTATTTACACAACAACGGAAAAAGTTATAGAAACCCGCCTCGGAGAAGAACAGTTTGGGTTCTGGAGAAATGTAGGAACACGTGAGACAATATCGAGGCTACTACTTTTCTTAGAAAATAAGGTAACGGAAGGCAAACCTACGTTTACAGCATTTGTAGGCGTAGAGAAAGTTTTTGAAAGTGTTGATTAGAATACACTCGTTAAAATTCTGATCGCAGAAGCTGTCAGATACATGGAGGTAATGGTTACTAATAACTTGTACAGAAACCAGAATGCAGTTGTATGACTCGAAGGACATTCAAATAAAAAAGTAGTCGAGAAGGAGTGAGACATGTTTACAGCCTATCCCAGATCTTATTCAATCAGTACATTGTACAAACAGTTGCACAAGCGGTAGAGAAAACCAATAAAAATTTCGAGAAGGAGTAAGAAAAAATCTTTGATGTCCGCTAGTACCCTAATTCTGTAAGAGTCATCAACAGACTTGGAAGGCCAGGAATCAATAGTGTCTTGGAAGGAGGCTATAAGATGGTCATTAACAAAATTAAAACGTGAGTTATGGAATGTAGTTGAGTTAAATCAGGTGCTGCTGAGGACATCAGATTCGGAAACGAGACTCTGAAAGTTGTAGATGAGTTGAGCAGCAAAGTAACTGACAACTGCTGAAGTATTGAAGATATAAAGCAATGACTGAAAACAGCTAGAAAGGTATTTCTGAAAATGCCAGTAAGCAGTTAGCTCTGAGGAGAAGAGAATAGAAGTTGCTGAAATATGGTGCTACAGAAAAATTCTAAAAATTAGATGGGTAGTTCTAGTAACTGACGAGGAGATACTGAATCGAATTGAGAAGAATAAAGTTACGCTACAACATGATCAAAAGAACGGATCGGTTCATATGGCACATTGTGAGCTTGGTACAGACGGAACTGCGAGGGTAAAAATTGTAGAAAGAGATAAAGGGATCAATACAGTAAGTAGGCTCAAATGGATGTAGGTTCGAGTATTTATTCGAGAACGAAGAGGCTGGCACAAGATACACTAGCACGGTGAGCTGCATAACACCAGCCTTCGAACTGAGGATTACAATAAGAGGAACAAAATAAAACGATTGCAATCCTAAAAATGAAATAGTGGCTCTTGTGCTAGTTGTGCGTGTACAGAAATAAGGTAACATCAACATGATTTCACAAAACAAGAACTGTAGCCAGGGCATTAAAATAATCAATACAGTTCCATTAAAATGTGCAGTTAATATGCATTCAGAGATTCTGACGATGATCTAAGAAGCAAGTTGAAAGTGTGCAAAAGAACGATGAAGAGAACTGAAGTATTATTCCGATGACTAATAGAATAAACTGTTAGTAACTAAGTATTTTTACATCCTACTTCGACTAATATGCTGTACACAAACACGCTGCTCATACAGAAATTACGAATCCTAAGTTGTACAGTTATTTTAGTATTTACGTTTTGTACAAATATCTCGTGGAAGCTGTTCTTAAGACCCCTCATTTTCATTAAATGAAGTTTTGTCAATATATGTTCGCAAACTTTGGTATAATCTTAATGTCATGAAATTTGGATTCATGCTTTACGATATTATTTCAAAATATACGTAAAAAGTTTTATTTAAGTACAAAACAGAAAGGAAACTCCATTAATAAAAACTTCATTCATACGCTATAATCAAACGTAGCGTTACACTATACTAGCACCAACTTTTAAACCATAGTAAATCGATGTTATAGAACTGAAATGCATTCCGTGTTGAAACAAACGTGGACGCTACTGATCGTTGCTCTTAGAAGTTAGTAAATCAATAACAATCATACCGCTTGTAGTAGATTACTTAATTTAATCACGTCGGAAATTGATCTCAAACTTTTTTAATATATTGATAAATTGTGTAGTAGAGATCGGGAAATGTCGTCTGCAAATATCTTTAGATTTCTGAAGGGAATGGGAGAGCTGTAGACAGTATTCGTATTTTCGCACAAAAATCTGAAATTACAATGCTTAATAGTTGCGGGAATTAGTTTTCTGTTTTTACTCTCGTTTTAGTTAGGTACTTTCTCTTCTACGTCACCTGCAGGTCACGATCGCAGCAGCATAATACGATTCTGACTGCAGTGAGAGCAACGTACGGACAGTAATTGCCGCGCCAGCTGGGGTAATAGCGAACTTCAGGTTGCCGTGGACGTGACGGCCGTTCCCGTCTATTTGGCTCCGTTTATGGGGTCTACGATAATGGCTGCAGTTTTCGTGGAACTTTTAATTGGCGAGTAGGACGTGGCAGTCACTAGGAACGGGGCGTCACTCTGCACGGTCTGCTGTTTCTAGAACTGAAGAATTCCTCGTAAATTGCTGGCAGGAGCTGAGGATGTTCACAGGTAAATTAGCCAACCTCTGCCTTAAACGTGGAGCTCACGCGAAACGTGTTTCCTGTTCTCTGTCTGAATTCAACAAAGGCCTTTGCTACAAGAACATACTTGAGGTATTGCATACTGCTAAGTCACTGACATGGCTAGAGCACAAAATTGCATGTAATCCTGAAAATATCAGGTTAGCATAACAGTGGTTTAAAGACAAAAGAATCTGATTTACTGAAAGGACACACTGGCAGGTTTTTCGATGTTACTATAGTATTCATGGCATTGCCTTCAAACATATACTTTTTTCTCCAAAGAAATTTTCTTCTCGGCAGCTAGGAAAAGCGTATTCAACAGAGACTGAAGGTCATACGCCAGGAGTATAAGGTGTTAAAAGAAACATAGATAATACAGCAAATCGTAGGACTACATATCACTGTCCGTACTAAATCAATTTTTTTATGTTAGCGTATAACGGAAATAGTAGAACACTCTCATTATCTTACTGTAGAGAGATACAAGGAAAAAATATCAAGAATATTTAATACCTTTAATGGCGTACTGACGCCTTTTGCTCTTCATTAACATTATTAAAGCTCACGTTGGCATGATCATCATTTCCCACAGTCTGGCATGTTTCTGTGAGCTATAGTCTAAAGATCACGGTCATACTTCAAAAAATTAAAACGGAGCTAACAGCAGTAATTACGGTACGGGTCGGCTGGCAGCAGTGCAGAAGGAGTGTAACACAGTGGTGAACACGGATACACCACCATGCTGAAAGGCTGGAATAAGGCAAAATTCAATGTATATACAGTAGCACACATACTGTATGGAACAGACATTTGATGTTGAGAGGAAAGTATCAAAGTAATATTTAAAACTCTCAAGAGCAGAAGTAACAATTTAAATTCGTTAGAAAAATGTGAGTTGTAAGTTATATAACGAATTTGTTATGAATTCAGAATGAAAAAAAATAATTGCATTCTAACCATAATTTGGCAGTAATTAAGTGTAGGTTGAAATACAAGTAGAGGTAAGAGTGAAAACAAAGAGGACAGATTACACGACTATTTTAGTATAATAATTACACATTTTAGCATACAAATACATTTACTGAAGTAACAAACGGAAAGGTAAAGGACATACAAACTCTCTGAATGTTCAATATCATCAGGTGAGCAGAACAACATAAAGAAATTTATGTGAAGTGTAGCTATATTTGTAATCACTTACATATGAAATAAGCAGTTTATACAAGGAATTATTATCACAAAGACGCAGAAATGAGAAGAGTCCCAACGAAAGAATTTACTTAGAACAACGTGCTATGGGAAACGAAATTCGGGTAACTGTAAGGTATGAAAATTTAAGAACGAAAGTTAAAGCTATGAGCTTCTAAGGAAGATTAAATACGGAGCCAGAGGACATCGGAAGTAAATACGACGTGAAGAAAGTTTCTATAGCAGTGAGAAAGAAAGACACAACATTGGACGGTGCTCAGAGCTTTGTTAGAACGCTAAATGATTTGATGTAAAGATAGGACACAATTTCCACAGATTTTTAAAATTACATGAAAACCAAAGAATTCATCCTAATGCTCTATGTCTTCGAAAATTAAGAACATTCCTGTATAACTTTGAACATAGCTGCTAAGGTTCAGTGACCGTGTCAGAATTACATTGGAACGAATAATCCCTCGTTCACAAATATTAAGTCAAAATTGACCTGGTTTCGACGCTACTATGAGCGTCGTCTTCAGAATTATACTGTTCTAAAACGTATTAGGTATATAGTACATTAATAAAATTAAAGTTTATGCTGACTGAAAAAGATGCAGTACTTACAAGTCACATATTAAAAAAGATCTAAGCCGGAAGTACGAGCAGCCCTTAGCGGCTCGCAATCTCACAACTGTTCATGACGTCGCCTTTCCGGCTTAGATCTTTTTTAATATGTGACTTTCTTTTCCAGTCAGTACTAACTTTAATTTTTTAATGTACTATATACCTAATATATTTAAGAACAGTTAGTATAATGCTGAAGACGACGCTCATAGTAGCGTCGAAACCAGGTCAATTTTGACATAATATTTGTGAACCAGGGCTTATTTGTGCCAAGGCATTCCTGTAAATCTTATATATCGGGTGTTTAGAAAAAGGACTTCAAAAATTTAAAAATTCATGTGAATTTACCGAAAGGAGATATAGATCTGGTTTTAGTCTTATTTTGCAGGAAAACACATCAATGTCTTTTTAACCTTAGATTAAAGATATTGTACTTTGCTTCCGTTGGTTAACCTGCACACATCCCACTGGTAGCAAATTTCTTTGGAAATTGGAAACTCGCTGTTACATTGCCACGGGAGGTATAAAAACTATATCCTTGATGACCCCCATTATAAAATATATATATATATATATAAAACGGTCACTGAAAATGTCTAGGATGTCAGCCAGGAAGTGGGGTCGTGTACCATCTTGTATGAAGTAAACATTTCGTTCTTGGTCATCCTCATCGACCTGTGGTAACATATAAAGGTACACTAGACCATCGATGATTCTCTCACGGAAATAAAGGGGCAGTGTACTTTGTTCCTGCCCAATCCACAAAAAACGATCAGTTTTGAGCTATCACGAACATGCTGCAATATTTGATGTGTGTTTGCACTGCCCTAAATCCTGCAGTTACGAGTGTTAACCTTGTCACCTAAGTGAAAAGTCGACTCGTCAGGAAAGATGATTTTGTCCAAGAAATATTCATCCTCATGTAATCGATTTAAGATGTTGTTGTTGTTGTGGTCTTCAGTCCAGAGACTGGTTTGATGCAGCTGTCCATGCTACTCTATTCTGTGCAACTTCTTCACCTCCCAGTATCTACTGCAAACTATATCCTTTTGAATCTGCTTAGTGTATTCATTTCTTGGTCTCCCTCTACCCCCACGCTGCTCTCCAGTACTAAATTGGTGAAGCTTTTATGCCTCAGAACATGTCCTGCCAACCGATCCCTTTCACTAGTCAAATTGTGCCACAAATTTCTCTTCTCCCCAATTCTATTCAGTACCTCTTCATTAGTTATGTGATCTACCCATCTAATCTTCAGCATTCTTCTATAACACCACATTTCGAAAGCTTCAATTCTCTTCTTGTCTAAATTATTTATCGTCCATGATTGTCTTCGATACAAATACTTTCAGAAACTACTTCCTGACACTTAAATCTATACTCGACGTTAACAAATTTCTCTTCTTCAGAAACGCTTTCCCTGCCATCGCCAGTCTACATCTTATATCCTCTCTACTTCGACCATCATCAGTTATTTTTCTCCCCAAGCAGCAAAATTCATCTACTACTGTGTGTGTGTCCCATTTCCTAATCTAATTCCCTAATTTACTTCGAGTACATTCCATTATCCTCGTTTTGCTTCTGTTGATGTTCATCTTCTATTCTCCTTTCAAGACACTGTCCATTCCGTTCAACTACTCTTCCTGATCCTTTGCTGTCTCTGACAATTACGATGTCATCGGCAAACCTCAAAGTTTCTTCTTCGTGGATTTTAATTCCTACTCCGAATTTTTCTTTTGTTTCCTTTACTGCTTGCTCAATACACAGATTGAATAGCATTGGGGATAGGCTTAACCCTGTCTCACTCCCTTTCCAACCACTGCTTCTCTTTCATGCCCCTCGACTCTTACGCCATCTGGTTTCTGTACAAATTGTAAATAGACTTTCGCTCCATGAATTTGACCCCTCCCACATTCAGAATTTGAAAGAGAGTATTTCAGTCAACACTGTCAAAAGATTTGTCTAAGTCTACAAATGCTAGAAACGTAGGTTTATCTTTCCTTGATCTATCTTATAATATAAGTCGTAGGGTGAGTATTGCTTCACGTGTTCCAACATTTCTACAGAAACCAAACTGATCTTCCCCGAGGTCGGCTTCTACCAGTTTTTCCATTCATCTGTAAAGAATTTGTGTTACTATTTTGCAGCTGTGGCTTATCAAACTGATAGTTCGGCAATTTTCACATCTGTCAACACCTGCTTTCTTTGGGATTGGAATTATCATAGTCTTCTTGAAATAAAAAATGGTCCAAATGGCTCTGAGCACAATGGAACCTAACTACTATGGTCGTCAGCTCCTAGAACTTAGAACTACTTAAATCTAACTAACCTAAGGACATCACACACATCCATGCCAGAGGCAGGATTCGAACCTGCGACCGTAGCGGTCGCGCGGTTCCAGACTGTAGCGCATAGAACCGCTCGGCCACCCCGGCCATAAACTGGGTTTCCATCTGAGCTCTTGATATTCAGAGCTGTGGGTCTCTTTTCTCCAAAGGTCTCTTTAATTTTCCTGTAGGCAGTATCTATCTTACCCCTACCGATATATGCCTCTACATTTTTACATTTGTCCTCTACCCATCCCTGCTTAGCCAATTCGCAGTTCCTGTCGACCTCACTTTTGAGACCTTTGTATTCCTTTTTGCCTGTTTCATTTACTGCGTTTTTATATTTTCCCGTTTCATGAATTAAATTCAGTATTTCCTCTGTTACCCAAAGATTTCTACAAGCCCTCGTCTTTTTACCTACTTGATCCCCTGCTGACTTCACTATTTTATCTCTCAAAGCTACCCATTTTTCTTCTACTGCATTTCTTTCTTCTGTTCTTGTCTATCGTTCCCTAATGCTCTCTCTGAAACTCTCTACAACCACTGGTTCTATCAGTTTATTCAGGTCCTATCTTCTTAAATTTAAACCTATTTGCAGTTTCTTCAGTTTTAATCTACACTCTGTATCTAATAGATTGTGGTCAGAGCTCACATATACCCCTAGAAATGTCTTACAATTTAAAATTTGGTTCCTAAATCTCTCTTACCATTATATAATCTATCTGAAACATTCCAGTGTCTCCAGGCCTCTTCCATGTACACAACCTTCTTTCTTGTTTCTTGAACCAAGTGTTAGCTATGATTAAGTTATGTTCTGTGCTAAATTGTACAGGGCGGCTTCTTCTTTCATTCCTTACCCCCATTCCATATTAACCTACTACTTTTCCTTCTCTTCCTCTTCCTACTATCGAATTCCAGTCACCTATGACTATTACATTTTCGTCTCCCTTCACTATCCGAATAATTTGTTTTATCTCATCATACATTTCATCAATCTCTTCGTCATTTGCGGATCTGGTTGGCATATAAACTTGTACTACTGTGGTAGGCGTGGGCTTCGTGTCTATATTTGTTCCAATAATGCCTTCACTACGCTGTTTGTATTAGCTTACCTGCGCTCCTATATATTTATTAATTATTAAACCTACTCCTGCAGTACCCTTATTTGATTTTGTATTTATAACCCTGTATTCACCTGACCAGAAGTCTTGTTCCTCCTGCCACCGAACTTCACTAATTCCAACGATATCTGACTTTAATCCATCCATTTCCCTTTTTAAATTTTCTAACCTATCAGACCGATTAAGGGATCTGACATTCCACACTCCGATATGTCCAAGCAATAAAAGACACTGATAAAATTGCTCACAAGACCTTTTGTGCCGATTTAAGATATCAGCACAGAAGTTCTTACGATCAATTTTATGTGTCTTTTAATGCTTGTACGATCGTCAATCTGTACAGTTTCAAATGCTAACCGCTTGTCAGCACATGCCAAACAGTCGTATGTGGGATTTGCAGTTCGTGAGATGCACGTCGGGTCGATTTCGTAGGGTTGTTGACAAAACGTTCTTTCACTTGCTCAACGACGTCGTCAAATGTACTTGCGCGACCTGATGATTTCCCATGTCATGCCGAGCACCCTATTTCCACAAAACATATACGCTGCTCATAAATTGTAGACCTACTAGAAGGAACTTAAGCGTACTTGGTACGGAAATTACTCTGAGCTGTTGTCGCCTACTTCGATTCTCCAAACCAAAATACACAGCGGGCACTCTCGGTTCCCCTGAAGGCTGCCATCTTTATCCCAACTGCCGCTAGCGCTCCTTACGGTGCGATTCTGCGCTAATGAACTACGCGAGACAAAAATTGATATGTTCCTCTACAAACTGACTCTACAATCACCTCTGAAGGCACTTTGAATTAATATACATGAATGTTCGAAGTTTTAAAGTCCTTTTTGAAACACTCTCCTATTAGTACAAGTCATAATGTGGAGGAGAAAATACCGTCAGATGTAAACTATAGACCAATGATTATTAGTTTCGTACCTAATCAGAAAAGGATACTCAAAGGAAATCTCAGAGAAAGTCACTGAACCTTTCGGGGTACCAGTGAGATCCTACACACCAAAGAGCTTGCCGCTCTTGTAGTAGCAGTGTGCAAATGCCTTTGGAGGAGCCCAGAGTTCCTGATGACTGGAAAAAACATAGGTCATTCCCGTTTTCAGGAAGGTTCATCAGACAGACGCACAAAAATATAGGCTTATTTCTTTGACGTCTGTCAGCTGTAGAGGGTTGGAACATACTTTATGATTGCATGTTATGACATTTATGGAGATCGAAAATCTTTCCTGTAGGAACCGAAGTGGATTCCGTAGACAACGGTCTTGTGAAATACAGCTCGCCCTGTTCGTCCACGAGACACAGAAGGTGTTACATTCTGGCGCGCAGATCGATGCCGTGTTGCTTCACTTCGTATGGCATTCGATACATTTCCGCACTGTCGGCTAGTCAGCAACTTACGAGCGAACGGAGACCTACAGCGTGACCGGGTTCAAAGGCTTCTAGAAAAGAGAATGCAAAATGTCATTCTCAATGGAGAGAAGTTTTCTGACGGGGGCACCCCAAGGGTGATGGGTTAATTAATTTTCATAATTTGTGTAAATGATATCGTAGACAACAATGGAGGTTCCAAGAGGCTCTTCACGGGTGATGCTGTTGTACACAGAGAAGTCTCTACTGTAGAAAATTGTAGCGAAATGCAGGAAGACCTGCAAAGGATCGGCGCATGGTGCAGGGAGTGACAGCTGAACTTCAACATAAATGAAGGTAACGAATTTCTTATAATTGTTGATAGTAAGACCCACTAACCTATGATTACACAATTGGGGAACAATTATAGAATGCAGTTACTTCCATAGAATATCTAGGAGTATTTAATGTGAAATGTTTAAAGAGGAACAACCACATCAGATTAATCTCAACTAAAGCTGATGCCAAACTCAGATTCGTTGGAAGTATCGGCAGGAAATGTAGTCTATCGTCAAGGGAGGTAGCTTAAAATACTCTGATTTGACCAATACTTGAACAAATCTCATCAGTCTGGCATCCGTACTAGACAGAGGAAATAAAACTTCCAAAGTGGAGCTCCACTTCTCGTTACAAGCGCTTTGTTTGATTTTTCTTTTTTTTTAGTGGTCATTCTTCTGGCGGCCAGTCCCTCTTCATCTCAACGTAGCAGTTACAATTTATGTCCTCAATTATTTGCTGGGCGTATTCCAATCTCTCTCTTCCTCTACAGTTTTTACGCTCTACATCTCCCTCTAGAACCATGGAAGTTATTTTCTTGATGTCTTAACCCATGTCTTATCATCCTGTCCCTTGCCTTATCAGTTCAAAAAAAAAAAAATGTTCAAATGGCTCTGAGCACTATAGGACTTAACATCTGAGCTCATCAGTACCCTGGAACTTAGAACTACTTAAACCTGACTAACCTAAGGACATCACACACGTCCATGCCCGAGACAGGACTCGAACCTGCGACCGTAGCGGTAGCGCGGTTCCAGACTGAAGCTTCTCGAAATGCTCGGACATTCTGGCCGGCCTGTCTTATCAGTGTTTTCTTTACATTCTTTTCCTTGATGTTTCTGCACAAAACCTCCTCATTCCTTCCCTTATCAGTCCACCAACTTTCATCGTTCTTCTGTAGCACCACATCTCGAAAGATTCGATTTTCTTCCGTTCCGAATTACACACAGTCCACGTCTCACAACCATAAAATGCTGTGTCCAAACGTATCTTCTCAGAAATTTCTTGCTTATCTTAAGGTCTATGCCAAACTGATCGTCATCTAACAGATCCTCAGTTAACTTTTCCTTTCTGTTGAATGTTATTCCTGTTACCACCTGGGCTGCATGAGCTTTAAAGCTGATTGTGCGATGATTTTAGTTTCTGTGGGTTGTTTCTATCTTCATTATGTAAATATTTTTCTCCGAAATTCTGATAGTATGTCTCCAGTCTCATACATTCTACACAGCCACGGGAGTATTTTTGCTGCCACTTCTCCAATGATTGCAGAAATTTAGAGGGAATGTTACATATTCCTTCTGTCTTATTCGATCTTCAGTCATCTAAAGCACTTTTAAATTCAGATTCTAATACTGGATCCTCTAACTCTTCCCCATCAACTCCTTGGTCAGGCAAGTCCTCCCCCCTCATAGATTTATTCAGTGTACTACTTCCACCTGTTCTCTCTCTCCTCTGCTTATAACAGTGGAATTCTCATTGCATTCTTAATGTTACCGCCCTTGCTTGTAATTTCACGGGAGACTGTTTTGACTTTTATATATGATGAGTCAGTCCTGACAACCATCCCCTTTCCGATTCCTTGACATTTTTCATTCAGCCATTTCGCCTTACCTTCCCTGCACTTCCTATTGATTTCATTGAAAAGTGACTTCATTTCCCTGGTCATTTTTGTACTTCCTTCCATCGTGACTCCGTTGAAGTATTTCTTCTGTTACCCATGGTTTCTTTGCAGTTGCCTTCCTTGTACCTAAGTTCTTCTTTCCAGCTGTTGTAATTCTCCTTTTTAGAGATGTCTAATCTCTTCAGCTTAACCTCCTACTGAGATATTCACCATCGTAGAGTCTACATCCTTAGAGCAATTCAAGTGTGTCACTTCATCGTGGCTACCCCTCATGATTCAATATTTGATTTCCGAATCTTTGTCTGACCTAACTGGAATCCGCCCCTCTCTCTCGGACTTTTCCCCTTCTCTTGTGATTTTTTAATTAAATATTCGCTATTACTAGCTGAGATTCATTGCAAAATTCAATTAGTCTTTCTCCTCTGTCATTCTTACTACCAAGTCTACAGTCACTTGTAACCTTTTCTTCTACTCCTTTCCCTGCAACCACATTCCAATCACTTATGACTATTACATTTACCTACTTTATACCTGTTTAGTACCCTCGTATACCTTCTCTATCTCAGCATTTTCTACTTGCGACGTCGCGATGTATACCTCAACAATTGCTGTCGGCACTACTTTGCTCTCGAATGTGGTGAGAATAATGACATCATTGTACTGTTGATAGTAAGTTAATCTCTGCCTTACTTTTCTATTCTTAACAAATCCTGTTCTCGTTATACCATTTTCTACCGCTTTTGATGTTAACTTATAGTCGTTTAACCAGAAATCATTATCTTCTTTCCATTTCATTTCACTGACCCACACTGACACCGATTAAATCTTGAGTCGTTGCATTTCTCTTTTAGATTTTATAGCCTGCCTACCACGTTCAGGCAGCTGACATTCCACGCACCGACTCGTAGAACGTCACACTTTCATTGGTTAATCAGGTATTTTTTTCCTCGGGATCACGTTCCCCTCAGCAGGCCCCTCCCACAGATCCGAATGGTGGACTAATCCGGAATCTTTTCCCTGTGGAGATATCATTACGACACTTTCTCAGTTACAAGCCACAAGTGCTGTGGATACACATTATATGTCTTTCATGCAATCGTTTCTATTGCCTTCTGCATGTACATGACGTTGGTCATTATTGATTCTTCCGCCTTTTAGTGGCTGTTCCCCAGCCCTAAGGGCAAGAGACTGTCCTGAACCTTTGTCCGCTTCTCCGCCCTATTTTAATAGGCTGCCGGCAGAACGAGAGTGACTTATTGCGCTGGAAGCCTTCGGCGACCACTAATGATGATTTTATTCGAAACTTAAGCAGTGATGAGGCTCGATCCGGACCCAGAATACTCTGCATACTACCAAAAACGCTATCCCTAGGCGACGGGTTGTTTAGTAAGGCCTAGATGCCTACCAGTTGGAATAGGAGACGCTGCAAGAGCGGTGTTCTTCATTACTGCATCACGATGTAGCTTACTGTTAGTATTCCGAGACCGTACTTTCATAGAAGCGTCAACAATTATAACGCTTCCTCCTACGTATATCTAGAGGAAAGACCATGAAGATTAAATTACATTCGACCCTACACTTTGACTTCCTCACAATCCTTCTTTCCGTGAACTATTTGCAACTGAAATAGGAAATGCGGGAAGTGACAGTGGTTCACAAAGCACCCCCGCCGTAAGTTCCTAGGTGGCTTTCTGAGTACAGAAACAGATCAAGATTGAAATATCTGTCAATATTATATTCGATTTACAGAATCTCTGAGTACAAAATGGAAGCACCATTAACAATTTATTCTCTGGTGTGATCGTTACGGTTCATTACGAATTGTTCACACTGTATTAAAACTTACGAATATTCAGACGTAAAAAGGTCTATCGATAGTCGAATGAGAAATTTCACTCTCTAATTTCATTTCTGATATCAATAATTACGTGCATATATCTAGTTTTAATGATATTACTTTAAGTGTATCCCGTCTTGATGGTGTATTCTAGCAAGAAATTTTCGTGTCCAAAGGCACTGGTTTCCAAGAAACGTTTTCGCTATTATCTCTGTTGTGTTATTCCTTAAGAAGTAAAATTTGTTCGTAGTGTAGATACGCCATGGCTTATGCTGGAATGGGCTGGAGTTGGAGGTGAGGATGCGTGGACAGAACTTAATGAAGAAATTACTCTAGTGTTTATACTGATTACGGTGTGTGCAAGTAGTCTACAAGTGAAGGAAGGAGGCATAAAAATAAAAACAAGGTGGTCGATGTCGCATAGTAAATGTGTGATGGACGAGATGGACATAGCAGGCTCGTATCTCGGTATTAGGCGAAATTTTTATAGGTCATCAGTGAGTGCGCCAGTGTCTTGGGTTAAATTTAACCTTCACAGATTGATGGGTTGTGATACTGTCCGTCGAACAGAGATATCATAAATATTATTTCAAAGAATGAAAGATGATATCATGAGAACAAATGTAATTTCAATCACCAAAAATTACTTAAAATAGCAACATTAGTAAATGGGCATGTATTATCTCGGATGGAGAGTCATCGACAGATGTAGGAGTTCTATTATTTTTATTTTACGCATGTAGTTCCTTATGAGAAAGTTGAAGAGCAAATCTCCGTGGTGATGGAACGAGTCAGTACATAAAACTAATGTCATAAATGTAATTACAGAGAAAATTTGCACGAATATTATGTAGACGAAAATCTGCTGAGTGTATATTAGCGTAATCAAGAGAATAATACAGGAATTAGTTTAATTTTTTCAGGAACTACACAACAGAGAATAAGAGTGGGCCATGAAGACATTCTTGAGTTTAAACTTGAATGTGCGATGATTACGCCTAAAAGTTTTTATTTATTTTGGCAGCTTTTTGAAAATGAATGTAGTGAATGACACTCTTCACAAGAGTCATGGAGGTGAGATTTAAATGCAGATTGGATTTCTGTTGGTATTAAATGAGTGAAAGCTGATAATTCTTGAAATAACCTCTTATTGTTAAAATGAAACTACGTTAAATAAAATAACATATTGAGGGGCCGATATCAGAATTTGCAGATTCCTGAACAAGGGTCCACGAGAGGTTCCTGAACTTAAAACGCATATTGCTCGAACTTCCTGTTTCTGAGCCAAAAATACCTTTTGTGTATGAAAAGTTGCCCAAAAATACATGTGTCGTGTGTCATAAGCAAATGAAAATGAGCAGTGTAGACCTGTTTTGGTGTTGTACTATGACACACTGTAGAAACCGTTCTGATGGTAAATACGGCAGCATTAAGTTTTGTAACAAGAATCTGGACATAGACTTTCCTTGACAGTTTACCATCTATCTGAACACCTATGAATTTGAATTGTTCAGACTCACTAATCATATGCCTATTCTGAGTAATCAAAATGTCAGTTTTAGTTGACTTGTGTTTTAGAAACTTTAAAAATTGAGCCATGTACTTAAGTCTTGAGTTTGCGCTGTTTAATACATTGTCTACGTTGCACTCAAAGCGCTTCATTACCAAGCTAGTTTCATCAGCAAACATAAATACTGTAGAATCAAGTGTCATTTTGGAAGGCAGATCATGTATGTAGAAGCCCCAGCCCCAGCGCCAGCCCGGCCCCCTGAGGCACCCCCTCTCCCTCACTTAACTGCATCCCAGTCAGGCTCCACCTCATAGCCGTTCTCATTAATTTAGAGAACTACCTTTTTATATCTGTCACAGTATGAGAGGAATCAATGCGGAGCTACTCCTTTATTCAATAACGGCGATTAATACAATCAGACGCCTTAGTTAAGTCAAGGAAGACGTTTAGTGTTCGCAAATTTTCCTTTAATCCGTCCAGTTCCTCGCACACAAAAGAGAATATAACGTTTCCAGTTGAAAAGTTATTTCTGAAACCAAACTGTACATTTGGCAGCAAATTATGTAGTCTGAACTGATCACTAATCCTTGTATATACAACTTTTCTACAACTTCTGCAACCACTGAAAACACAGAAGTAGGTCTAAAATAGTAAACATTATTCCGTTATCCTCTGTGTACTCTAAACGTGCAGGAAACTGACCATTCTGAAGAAAAAATTTAAAACGTGGCTATATGCTGAGCTAACACATGCAGCTCATTGCCTTAATATCCTGGTAGACTCCCCATCATATCCCTGAGAGTCCTTAGTCTTCCCCCTTTGTCAGTATCACAGTTGTGCATTTCAGACAGCTGTCTTGGTAAGCCCTTTTCTCAGAGAGTTCCTTGTGAAAATTAAGTTTTTATTTAACACATCTGGTACATTCAGAAAGTAATTGTTAAATAATGCGCTTGCATCTGACTTACCAACAACATCTTACTACATATTGACTTTATATCCTCGACCTTGTGTCTTTAGCCAGAAAATTCCATCACGAGTGACCATGTGATTTTAATTTCACCCTGCGAGTTAGCTATTCTATTTGCATACCCATGCTCTTTTAAAACAGCTGGTACTAATGTTTGAAATGGGCTGCAGTTCGATTGTTACTAGCCCTAACGTTTTGACATTATTCCCATTTCTGCGTAATGTCTATCTTTCATTACCCGGCCACTCAGGTAACCTGTTTGCTACAGTATCCTATTTTAAAAGTTCTAATGGAAAACAACTTTCAAAGAGAATGAGAATTGCGTTTAGGGAAGCATTATATTCATCATCTGTTTATCAACACTATAAACTTCCTGCACTCTTGTTATTTAATGAAGTTTAAAAAGGTCTTTGTTGCCATTATTTTGTAATAATTTTTAACATGTGTGTGCACACAAATTCGATTTAGAATTAAAATTTGTGTATCATCGTCTGAAAGACCTTTTACTTACGGAATTCCCCACAGTAACGAAAGCTAAACAAAAATTTTGTCTATACTTGTGCTAATGTTCCCCTGCACTCTGAGTGAAAGGAATACCGTCTGCATCAGATTATTTAAATTTAGGAGATCTTCCAACACTATATGCCTTGTATAGTCACTTTTAAAATAAAAATCACCATATATAACCAATTTCTTATAGTTTCTATAAAGTGAACCAAAAACTCTCTCTAGCTTGAACACAAATGTGTTGAAATCAGAGCTATACTTGAAAGCGTAGTTTCACTACATTCATCTGTTCCTGCACGACATTTAATGTCATCTGTTCAGTGCAGTGCTTTGCTACGTCAATAGATTAAAATGCAATATCGTTTGCAACGTATATGGGTACTTTCCCACTCCGCAAAGAGCTTCTTGGAAATTAACCGGCTAATGTGTTCTCCGGTGTAGGACGGCTCTGAATTGTCACATTGTTTAAGTGATGCCCTGATGGATCATAAACACCAGAGTCAACATAGACTAGCTGTTCACAAACTTTAATACATCTTACATTTTGAAGACATATGCTAATTACTTCATTACATAGACACTTGCCCGTTTTTAAGGTAGTTCCTTTGCTGGAAAGACTTCCTTTAGCAGGGATACCTATCAACTACTTTCAGTTTAAAAATTATGCAGCTGCAACTAACTTCGGGTGTCCCGCAAGGAAGTGTGGTAAGACCATTGCCGTTCATGCTGTATATCAATGAGCTTCAGTGATATATTAACAGTATAATCAGACTGGATTCAGATATCTATAATGCAGTACTGCCCGAAGTGGCTACAAAAATAGGCAGTCAGCTCTTGATAAGTCGTGCACTGATCGACCAATTTCTTTAACTCTTGAAAAATGGAAAAATTGTGCAATAAAAAAAAGAGCGGTTCTTATGGGTACAGTTTCAAAAAATGGCTCTGAGCACTATGGGACTTACCATCAATGGTCATCAGTCCCCTAGAACTTAGAACTACTTAAACCTAACTAACCTAAGGACGTCACACAACACCCAGTCATCACGAGGCAGAGAAAATCCCTGACCCCGCCGGGAATCGAAGGTACAGTATCAACGAGTCACAGTTAAAACAGGTCAACTCATACGAATACCTGGGTCTAACATTATGTGGGAGCATGAAATGATCATATAGGCTCATCCAAAGGTAAAGCAGGTCGCAGACTTCAGTTTATTGGTAGAACGCTAGGGAAACGCGGACGATCTACAAAGGAAGCAAGTAAAGCGAACTTTTGCATTCTGGCCCTAGACGAGCTTATCGTGCCCGACCAACCGCCATGTCATACTCTACCAATGACGTAATCGGATGCGGTTTGGATGGGAATGGAGTCAGCAAAGCGCTCTCCCGGTCGTTGATATTTTTTATCTTCGAACTGTTACTAAGATAAACTCCCTGACATTTCTGGCAATAGCACCCAGTTCTCCACATGGCAGTCACCTGATCTGACCACTCAGCTACGGAGACAGACTGCCTGCAAACTACTTCTGAAGTGTATGGGATCCGTGCCTTATAGCACAAACAGAGGATATTGAACGTATATGGAGAAGGGCTGCATGGTTAGTCACAGGTTTTTTTGACCTGCAGGATTCACAGAGATGCTGAAGAAACTTAGGTAGCGGACTCCTGAAGACCAACTCAAATTATTACGATAATGTCTACTTACAAAGTTTAAAGAACAGGCTTCAAATGACGACTATAATATGTCACAGTCCTCTACATATCGATAGCTTAGGGATCGCTAGGATAATACCATACTAATTACAAGGCTGACAAAGGGATTTAAACCGCCATTGTCCCACGCTCGAAATGTGAATGCAACTGGAACATGCACTGATATGTGGTTCAGTGGGAAATGCTCTCTGTAGTGCAATTCACAGTGGTTTGCAGAGATATAGATATAGACACGCAGAAGACAATACTACACCCTACTTACTGTCCCACTGATTACACTTGTCTGAGAAAACATACGACAAGCTGTATGCCAACGTGCACGGAATACACTGAAGTTCCTTGTTAAGTGGCTGCGCAGCTCCCTCCATATAACAAGATTTTTTTTTCTGCATGATGAGATCTGGGGAGAGAAATCATTCATTACTTCACAGGAAACTTTTCTTCGGAAATTTTAGAAAGAACCGTGGCTACAACTTCCTTCCAAGAGGGATCGTTTCTTAAATGAAGGGTCTCGTTTTACGGTAAAATAATGAAATAAGGACGACGTCTCGACATCGCATGTCGTTTCTACTACTTTTCTTTTACTTGATATCTATAGCCTGTTGACTTTGGTCTATGGATCTTGGGCCGACTTTTCTTTAACGATTTTGGTGACGCTTAGCCAGCACGAGTGGCTAGTGACGCGTCAGAAAAATCGTTGAACAAACGTTGGCAAAGAGTGTCGAGGCAGAAACTAACAGGCAACACATCTATCTGCTATACGCATATGTTCGTGAATCAGGTACATGGCTTAAAACATTCGTATTTTGAACTTTGCGAGTCATTCTCTGTGTGAAAATTACTTGCTGTACGAAAAAGAAAAAAGAAAAGAAGAGCAACTTCGATTTTGGAACCATGGGACTCTTCCACTGCGCGGCTATTTTACTTCTTAGGTTGTAAAGTGAAATTATTCTGTTCGCCACTTTTGGGGTTAAATACTAAATACTACGTTGTTAAAGGGAACTGGATTCGCGGCTGTCGTTATGACGGCCATTAGCGCGTGACAGACATTACATATGATGTTGTCACTAACAAACTCTGCTGGTTGTTGGATAATCTATTTATTTTGTGTCTATAGTCGTCGAGAAACTCGAGGCTATGAACTCTCTTGCTGACAAGCGTGTTTTCGTAAGTCTGGCTTAAGTGTTTATTCAGAGCAGCAACGAGTCAGCGCAGCACCTGCTCACTCGTTTGGTGCCCCTGATTTGGCTCTGCTTGTTCAACTAGTTCTCAAACCTTTTTGTGCTACATTTACCTCTCTCTTCCTCCCCCTATTTTTGGCCGCATATTCGCTTCGCTGGGCCACTGAGTACACGCTGTCCGAAATTATGCTCCGCCACCGTCCGTCCAGTGTGTTTTAATTAAGTCCGCGCTGTAACGGAGCGAGCCAACAGATGGGCAGTAAACGCTATGCCGCGTCCTCATTAGACGAACGGCCCGCACTGCCCTGATGGAGGGCTCAGTGCTGTAGCCGCTCCACCGCTGCGAGCACTCCAGCACCTTCGCGGGGACGGCAGGTGGCAGCAGCAGCAACACGCGACACCATTGCACACCACCAGCACTTGGACGTGCTGCCGGAATGAACAGGGGACTGCTTACGCTAACGAGGAGACAGTACCGTCCACTTAGACATTTCCATTTTAAAACTTTGCACCTCCTGAATATACAGACTGCAAGGAGTTCTTACAAATTATAAACATGGTTGTACGTTTGTTTCTATGTACGTACGTATATATGTATGTGTCTTCCACGGCTCCTCCTAAGCCACTGGAGACATTTCAATCAAACTTGGAACCCGTATCACTTATTATCTAAAAAGAAACATTGTGGGGTTAAGAACCACCCACCTATCAAAAGGGTGATGGTGAAAACGCAGAGCAGCCCACGACACAAGAACACTATGCTTTAGTCACCCACTATTTGATAATGAGCGCACTTAGATACTTATACGAAACTGTATTTGGCTGACGACCCCCAAAAAATGACGAGAGGAAAAAAGTTTGTCGCTTAACGAATTTTTGCTGTTTTTGCAGTAAAACTGTCACATGAAGCAGGACGTTTTAATTTCCTACTTCTTTACTGCTAACTGTATTCGTGACACTTTTGCAGAAACTATTAACCGAACGTACCAGAAAAATTAGATCATAGTACGACACTTCGTTCAGGACAGACGACGTTATAAACACAGAACGAACTACCATATAGTGTAGAACAGTTAAATTTATTACTTCGTTGTTACTAACTTTATTCGCAATAGTTTTCGCACTTAGAAAAATATATCATTTTACGTTATATAGCTCACGAGATATGATGTCAATCTCTGAGTTGTGTCAATACCTCCCACATCATTCATGGCGTTCTTATTTAATACTATTTCTTGCTACTATCTCGATTCTCAACTTATTTGGATGACAGCATCCACATATGCCTCTAAATGTAACTAGAAAAATATATCATTCCACAACACACATTAAGGAGATACGTCATGAGAAACTACCGCAAAAGGGATAGGGAAGAGTAGGAGATGGACAGAGAGAGGGGAGAGAAGAAGATGGACACAGAAAGGAAATGGGAGGAGATGAATAAGGGTTGGCGTGACGAGGAGATGGACAAAGAGGAGGATGGTAGGAGAGAGACAGGGGACGATCTCTGCATCGTGATGAATGGGTGTTGTGTGATGTCCTTAGGTTAGTTAGGTTTAAGTAGTTCTGAGTTCTAGGAGACTGATGACCATGGATGTTAAGTCCCATAGTGCTCAGAGCCATTTGAACCATTTGAACAGGGGACGAAGGATCGGATGGGGAGACGGGGAGGGGAGACTAGATTCGAGCAGGCTGAGAAGGAGAAGAGGAGGAGGAGATGAACAGAGAGAGGGGCATTGAGACATGGACATAGACTGGGGCTCGAGAGGTGGACTGAGAGAGTGGTTGGTGGAGGTGGACAGAGAGAGGGGCAAGAGGAAAAAATCGAAAATTTGTTGTAAGGACTGTGAGACCAAACTGCTGAGGTCATCGGTGCCCAAACTTACACACTACTTAATCTAACATAAACTAAATTAGGCCAAGGACCGCACACACACCCAAGCCAGAGGGAGGACTCGAACCTCTGACGGGGGGAGCCACGCGAACCGTGAAAAGGCACCTCACACGGCGCAGCTAGCAAGGAGAGATGGACTCATAGAAGCTCGGAATAAACACATACCCGAGCAGCGCCCGGTACTGTACTCAGCTGGTAGGAAATATTTTAGCACATGGAGGTAATAGCGAAATTAGAGTAAAGCATTCCATACATCTCTGTTGGTTGCAGAGATAAGTTTTTATTTCATACATCGGTGCTCCCGTTGCTATGTCTTTATTTAAGGACTCTCACTTTTGGTTAGAAATTCAGGTTGCGAAGCTGTGCTTCAGCTTACATAATTGGTATTTTCAACAGTCATTGTGATTATGATTTCTTGGTCAATTCAGCTGCATCGCTTAAGCAAACCGCATCTATTTACATATGCTGAATGTAGCGATATGGTATTTGTTTACGAGTTGTATAATGGAGACGCTGCTGCTGCTTGCAGAGAATACGGTAGAAGACTTAGCAATTGAGGACTACGAGATTCAAGGGTATGTATCGTTTTTTCACTAGACTGTGAGAGTCCGGTGCAGTGCTCATCGATCGTATGTCGTCTAAGTGTAAAAATTAACAGTGTGTGGATAAAGTACAGAACATTATTCACTTAGTAGGACGTAACGCCTCGAAAGCACACTCAGAATTCCTAAATGCATCGGTGTTTTACATAGAGGAGAATAGCGAACACCATATACACGGTTCCTATGCTTATCATTTATGGTTGATTGAACACCTTCGAGAGTATGAAGGTAATTTCTCTAGTTACCAATTAATCCAAATTAATATTGGTTGGCCGATAATGCCACTTCCACTCGTAGCGGTACCAGTAACAACACTCGTACATCATATCAGTGACCGGACGAATACTCACATGTTTCTGTGCAGACATTTTCAAGAACAATTCTCTATAAATGTATGGTGTAGTATGGCAGACAATGAGTTCATTGTTTTGTGTTGCTGCATCGTCTTAAAAGGCTCCGTTATTTAAATGTTTTGAATGCAAACATACACCATTAGTAAAAGTAGTTCCGTCGGATGCAGGCATTGCAATGATCTTTCAGCATAAAACGAAACCTATCCTATTGACTTGCCAGGTGACACATCATCTGAACCAAACATTCCACAGGAGATCGATTGGTATCCTCTTTCCCTTATGCCATCGGTAAGGTTCTGTATTGTTATTTACGGATCTGGCGTGCCTAATTTAAAGTGCGACTTCAAGTCCTTCCTGTCGCCATCCCGTTACCCCGATGTTTCCAGAATGAAACTGGAGCGGAGTGTGCGCTGATACGAAACTTCTTGCCAGATTGAGAATGTGTGCCGGACCGAGACTCGCACTCGGGACCTTTGCCTTTCTCGGACAAGTGCTCTACCACCTGAGAGACCTAAACAAGACTCACGACCCGTTCTCACAGCTTTAGTTCCGCCAGTACCTCGTCTCCCACCTTCCTAACTTCACAGAAGCTCTCCTGCATCCCGGAAGAAAGGATAGTGCGGAGACATGGCTTAGCCACAGCCAGTGGGATGTTTCCAGAATGATTTTTTTTCATCCTGGAAACATCCCCCAGGTTGTGGCTAAGCCATGTCTCCGCAATAACCTTTCTTCCGGGATTATTTGTCATGCGAGGTCTGCAGGACAGCTTCTGTGAAGTTTGGAAGGTATAAACAAGGTACTGGCGGAATTAAAGCTGTGAGAATGGGTTGTGAGTCATGCTTGGGTATCTCAGATGGTAGAACTTGCCCGCGAAAGGAAAAGATCCAGAGTTCGAGTCTAGGTCCGGCACACAGTTTTAATCTGCCAGGAAGTTTCAAGTGGTCACTAGCTGTCAAAACAAACGAACAAACGACTGTCGACTAGCGCTACTGAACTCTACTGCAGACCTGGACGAAGGTGCAAGAACTGTGTATAATAAACTAGATTAATACGCGGAGATTTGGAAACTGAACTAAGGAAGCACGCAAGTGAGACCAAACAATTCCCTCCTGATTTGGAATCTATAATATGTCACAACCTCTGTTTACTTCCGACGCAAACAAAAACGCGAGAAATGTGTCTATTAGATATTAAATTAACATGCAGAAACTCTAGAAACTAAACTATCAAAGCACACAGATGAAATTATACAATTCGCTCCTGCTTCTTTCTCGGTCGGCTGCTGCTGCCTAACTGATTGACTAATGCCTATTTATATTATTGAAATCGGAACATTCTCGAAAATCTTGGAATCTCTGGGACCGATATCTTTCCAATATCTATGCCGATAACAGGCAAAAACAGTCGAGGTTCTCGAGTCCCGAAATGAATGAGCTGACTATTCACATGATTAGATTTGCACTGAACCCTCAATACGCTAGTCACATCTAGCCAATTTTCTTTGTATGTTATTATGGGGTTAACTCCACCAATTATTCTTGGAAGATAATCCGTATCATTCATCACGATTAGCAACTGAAACCTCTGCACACCTATGAAGCTACATGATCGGTTAGGTACATAGTTATTTCATGTAACAGTGTTTCGAGAGGATTTTCTGATAAACTTTTTTCTCAAATTTTGTTTGATGTATCTTATAGGGTTATAAAAAATTAGTGAACGTGCCATGAGTTTCGTTATTCTTGTCGCTAAGAGATTTTCTCTGTCGCTCGGCGGTTTGGATCGTCCACAAAGGTCTCGAAAAAAACAATGGTTCAAATGGCTCTGAGCACTATGGGACTTAACTTCTATGGTCATCAGTCCCCTAGAACGTAGAACTACTTAAACCTAACTAACCTAAGGACATCACACTCATCCATGCCCGAGGCAGGATTCGAATCTGCGACCGTAGTGGTCGCGCGCTTTCAGACTGTAGCGCCTAAAACCGCTCGGCAACCCCGGCCGGCGGACTCAAAAAGATATGCCCTTTTTGCACAAGTATGTAACCTGCTGGGTGCTATTTGCTGACACCAGAAATCTATCGTGGAAGAGAGTAGGATTCTCGTGACAAGAGTGCGTGCCCGCTGCTGCTCGGTGTCTCAGCTGGTGTTTTACAGGCCGGCCGCTGTAGTGTGTACCGTAGAAATTTGAAAGCCCTCCGAGCCGGAGCGGCAGCCAAGTATTTCGACTCTAGCAGCAGCGCTGGAGGAGGCTGTTTGCTTATCTGCAACACGAGTCTGAGTGGAGTGAGGCGGTGCGAGCCGTG
The DNA here is from genome assembly GCF_021461385.2 of Schistocerca piceifrons. Lineage (NCBI taxonomy): Eukaryota > Metazoa > Arthropoda > Insecta > Orthoptera > Acrididae > Schistocerca > Schistocerca piceifrons. The sequence continues at coordinate 378,267,926 of NC_060142.1, forward strand.
TTTGTGCGACGGTCGCGGAGAGGGCCAGGGTCGGGAGTGTTGTTACAAGATTGATGCCCCGGCCAGGGCAGCGCCAGATCGATCCCCGGCGCGACGTATCGGCGCAGGGAGCCGCTAAATGCCGCAGAAGCACTTCTGGGGGAGGCGGCGCGGCGGTCGTCTCGGCCCCGCCCCCCCCCCCCCCCCCCCCTAACCACGCCTTGCCTCGTCGGCCGCGGGCACTCGGCGGGAAGTAACGCGCCGATCCGGACAACAGTCTGAGAGCGGAATGGTCGCACCGCGGCGCCCCTTATCCGACGCCGAGACTCCGCTGCCGCAGCAGAGATGGCCGCATCGACGTTTAGAGCTCGAGACGTGACGCGCGGGCAGCGCGAGCCGGAGCGGCGTTTCTAAAGCAACTGCTGCAAGTAGCGGATGCGAACAAAGTGAGTATTTTCTTAATAAAGTATGCAAAAAGTGGCCTAATAAACGAAGTAAACTTTCCCCCATATCAGGTTGAACCTTTTTCTGTGCAGGCGGGCAGCAGTACATGCCACGACGGTCAAGAACCCATCCACCTGTCGAAGACGTCATTCAAATGGCGCCCAGGCGCTCGGGATAAATTATGTGGTGGGGACAAACATCATTCACGTCTTGTAAAATAATAATTGTAAAAGATTATAAAGTGCGAACGTCCAGTTGTTCAAAGCAAAAGTTCTGAATACACCCAACGGATACTGCCGTTCAATAAATTTAAAATAGACTGAACCCAAAAAAATTCTCTATAATGTAACAGCAGACAAACACCACGCACCGGTTATCGGCAGCAGGTGGAAGTAAGCAAGGTAACATACGTGAGTGGTCACAGTGTCGAAGCCTGCTACCCCATGCAACATGCCACCACACATGTAAACCGGAATCCATATCAGCCTGGTCCCCAAAAATTAGTAACACAACAAGTACTGGATCAACGGTAACCTTCAGCTCACGCTGAACTGATCGATAAGATAATAAAGTCATTTACGTTGCCATTTACAACCTGCGGAGAAACATTGTTATGAACGATACTGCTATCCGGCACGCTGAAACGGGGATACTAACAAAAAACCCATTGAGCGTGAGGTCGCAAGATCAGTCTGTAATAAGAAAAATATTAGCTGCTAGTGACTGATCACGTGTATCATGAGGGTGACAGAAAATGACTGTCCGGGATATCAGAGATCAACCTTGTATGAGATGTATGGTGCTGTATGGTGTTACACTTCACAAAATGGACATCGTTGGCATTCGAAAAATGTCCAGAACAAACCATTAACTTGCACCATGAACACCAAATGAAAAATGACATGCCACAGTGATCACAAAAGTTGAAACCATGAAGATCTAAGGCAAACTCCTTGAGAGCTACAAACCGTGCAGTACGTTCAGCTAGGTATCCACCCTTAAAGAATGGCCGGCCGCGGTGGTCTAGCGGTTCTAGGCGCGCAGTCCGGAACCGCGCGACTGCTACGGTCGCAGGTTCGAATCCTGCCTTGGGCATGGATGTGTGTGATGTCCTTAGGTTAGTTAGGTTTAAGTAGTTCTAAGTTCTAGGGGACTGATGACCACGGTAGTTACGTCCCATAGTGCTCAGAGCCATCTGAACCTTAAAGAATGCATAGAGAATCATGTTGGTGTAATGGTGTGATGATAACTGACGGAATGTAAAGGCACGCAGCTGAATGCGAAACAGTCTGTCGTCGAGCTTATCGTGAAATTGGCTATCCTTTAAGGCGTACCTGCACATAGTGCGATAATATGTTTTATAGGCACGGAAAAAATAAACATACCAGATGATATACTTTGGGAGTGGTTCCAGGTGGTACGAATTGCAATGTCACGCACTTTTTAGGAGGGGTAGTTTGAGTATGGTTTTTATGCGCAACCATAGACGAAGCAAAAGCCAGTTGTTTTGACCATCTATGAGCCATAAGCAGTGCACGTACTATAGTTCTCTCTTGCGCATTTACCCACTCTTGCTTGTTGTGATGTAAGTATTCCCTACTGGCGTTACAAGATCACGAATCGTAGGGGGCAGAGCACCTCCAATTTCTCGCAGCAACTCCAACTTCTCAAGTCAATTTACCATCGAGATTAACAGTCGGCATAAATGTACACGAATACGTTGAGGCATCGATGTTCGTTATCTTGATGCAACGTTCTTGGTACCTCTGATTTGCATGGTTGTTTTCATATGAATTCTATCTTCAAATCCCGATCGGTCGGAGTTGAAAACAAATTCCTTACTGAACCATGGGGTTAGTTTGTTTATCTCATCTACAAATTTTCAGGCCGATTCCGCAGTTTGCTGTGCATTGCCAAGTTGACGCTTTGTTGCAAATTTCGTAACCTTACGTCTTCCAATTCTGTAGCACTGTTATGCAACAATTCACTGCTTCCCTTGAAATCATTGTAATCTATGTTGTGCGCAATTTGATATACATAACGTCACTATCATGTACATCCTTTAAACTGCATCGAACATCCTTGTAACGCGCAACACCAGTTTTTGTAACATATAGGCCTTGTCCTCCCTTCAATATCCTTGGTTTTTCTTGTGTACTACATGGACATTTTGCTGAGGACTTAGGCGAATTCTGTTCATAATCTTTTTTTTTGTTTTGTTTTTTTAATGCTCCGGATGAGCTTCCATCTACGTAATTATCTTTAGTATCCGCCCCTTGGACAACGGTTGTCCTTTACTACGTTTCAACGGAGATGGGACTGGTGACACTCTGTCCGAAAAGGATAATGAACCACCTGGCTGGACACGTATGGCAGTATCACTTTCACTTGATAAGCAAGTATCGTCATTATTGTTCATCTGTTATCCATTGTCTGCAAAGTCGAACTTATACGACACCGCAAATACCATTGTCTCATCTTGCAGAAACGTTAATATTTCAAGTGCCACTTCTTGAACACTGAGAAATTCTTTCGGTTCCTTTCCGACGTAATGTCGACTTCGGCAACCGTTGTTGTACATACAGTTGCTAGGTTTGTTTTGTTTATCTTTGTCATTGCTCTGCTTTGTATCGATACCGCTAGCACTGTTGTGAGTTACTCGTCGACTAAGCAATTCAACTCCGCCCTGTAGCCTCATTGCCAATATTGTGCTTGCATGGTAGATAATATGTGGGACCTAGAATCCCCTAAACATCATTGGCATTTAGCGACCTCGCACTGAAGGGGTTCCTTCCTAAAAGTATTAAGTGGAACACAAGGTCTACTATGACTAACAAAGAAAGCTTGCGAAGATAATTATTCATTAATGAAACTGATAAAATATTGCAGTATTGTGCGAAACATGGTTCAAGTCCTAGCAGACTGTTCGCTTTAAAAATCATTATAAGTGAGGATCACGTCGGTGTGGTTGCGTTGCTACGAAGAAAAGTAATGCCTCCGATTTTTTTGTGAAAACTTTTAAAGATTTCTAAATAAAACAAAGGATATTAACATTCTACGTCTTCGTTCTTCATGTATAGATATACATTTCTCAAGATAGTCACCTTGATGTCGAACACATTTCTTCCAAAGAGAGACCAGTTTGTTCATATTATTAATGTCGCATGTTTGACTTTGTTGACGAAGCCACATCCTCATCAATGCTAGCACCGATCGTCAATATCAAAGTGAAGTCCTCGGAGGTATTCCTTTTTTGTTGAGGGGTGGGGATCATCAGATTTCTGACTGGTTTCATGCGGCCTGCCACGAATTCTTCTCCTGTTCCAGCCTCATCGTCTCAGAGTAGCACTTGCTACCTACGTCCTCAATTATTTGTTGTTGTATTCCAACCTCTGATTTCCTCTACAGTTTTTGCCCTCTACAGTTCCATCTGGTACCATGGAAGTCATTCCCTCATGTCTTAACAGATGTACTATCATCCTGTCGCTTCTCCTTATCAGTGTTTTCCACACATTCCTTTTCTCTCCGCTTCTGCGCAGAACCTCCTCACTCCTTACCTTATCAGTCTACCTAATTATAAACAGTCGTCTGTATCATCAACTCTCAAATGTTTCGATTCTCGTATGTTCCGGTTTTTCCACAGTACATGTTTCACTACCATACAATACTGTACTCTGGACGTACGTTCTCATATTAAGGCCCGTGTTTGATACTAGCAGACTTCTTTTGGCCAGGAATGCCCGTTTCGCCAGTGCTACTCTGCTTTTGATGTCCTCCTTGCTCCGTCCGTTATTGGTTACGTTAGTACCTAGATAGGTACTTCGTTGCCTTAAATCCTGATGTTGAATTTCTCGCTGTTCTCATTGCTGATACTTCTCATTACTTCCGTCTTTCTTCGATTTACTCTCAATCCATATTCTGTACTCATTAGATTGTTCATTCTGTTCAGCAGATCATGTAATTCTTCTTCACTTTCACTCAGGATAGCAATGTCATCAGCGAATCGTATCATTGGTATCCTTTCACCCAGAATTTTAATTCCAGTCTTGAACCTTTTTTTTTATTTCCATCATTGCTTCTTCGATGTACAAATTGAACAGTAAGGGAGAAATACTATATCCCTGTATACACTCATTTTAATCCGAGCACTTCGTTCTTGGTTGTTCACTCTTATTACTCCCTCTTGGCTCTTGTAAATATTGTATATTATCCGTCTCTCCCTATGGCCTACCCCTATTATACTCAGAATTTCAAACATCTTGCACCATTTTACAGTGTCGAAGGCATTTTCCAGGTCGACAAATCCTATGGATGTGCCTCGATTTTCCTTTAGTCATGCTTCCATTATCAACCGCAACATCAGGATTGCCTCTCTCGTGTCTTTACCTTTTCTAAAGCCAAACTGACTGTCATCTAGCACATCCTCAATTTTCTTTTCCATTCTTCTCTGTATTATTCTTGTCAGCAATTTCGATGCATGAGCTGTTAAGCTGATTATGCGATAATTCTCTTTGAGAAGGCCGTGGGCAGAACGATGGTGACTTCTTATGCTGAAAGTCTTCAGCCGACAATGTTGATTATTGATCAAAATCTAAGCAGAGGCGGGAATTGAAGCCGGAACCGGAGACGTTCCGATTACTAATGAAAAATGCTACGCCAAGGCTACGGGTGTTCTTTACGCTTTCGTAACAGATGAAAATCGGATGGGACCAAATCGGAGCTGTGCACAGAATGAATCGATGACAGTGAATCCAGGGTGTCGGATTCCTGCAGATGTCGCAGTTCTCGTGAGTGGGGTGGTATTGTTTTGCTGAAGGAGAGTGTACTCTAAGTGTGGAGGAACTCTTATAATTCGAAACTCTATACAACACGCTGTTTCTCATGCACCAACGCAGTTACTTTACACACCGTCATGTTAAGTGCTATGATTCTGATGCCTCTAGCGGCAGTGGTCTGAAAATATGTAGACATGAACAATAAAGGGGTACAGATTTCAGAGTATTCATATAAAAATTCTTAGGGATTACTCTTTAGCATGCCTTCGTATATTGGTAAAAAATCCGCTGCCGTATCAACTACCTTGCTAAATGTAAGTGAATGTCAGTGCATTACTTGTTGTTCTGATATAATATGCTCACAAAACATTTTCAGTTGTCTCAGTGAGCGAAGTTGCCCACTATAGTATCATGAAAAAACTGACTTGACACTCTTAATAAGCCACCTTCGGCCTCCCTTTATGCTAGATGGATATTTCATATTTCAATTTCCATCATGTAGCACGGGAGGCGACATTAATCTACCCATTTAACCCGTTTTCGGCTTACAAGGCCATCATCAGACTTAAACTGACTATCATCATAAAAGAAGTTATAGAGTTTGCAAACAACATTGGAAAATAAAACTTCCTGGCAGATTAAAACTGTGTGCCCGACCGAGACTCGAACTCGGGATCTTTGCCTTTCGCGGGCAAGTGCTCTACCACTTTTTTTATTTATTTTTTTTTCGGGCCTCCTTCCTCCCCTACAGCACGTCCTTCCGCTCGCTATTTGTGCCTTCTTCGGCTAGCTTTTGTGCTATGTTTGTTCCATAAGAGATAGTTGACCAACGAAGTAAATGTGTACAACTAAACAAACTCCCTTCTTTTGGGGTTGTGGAAAGAAAATAGGTCCGCTACATTCTTCCATCATTGTGCGGGAGCGATTTTTATAGGAGAGCCAGGCGTACTTCAGCCTGCTGGCGTCTCATGTTTGCGTCAGCAACCTATTAGTGCTGCTAAACTAGGGCAAAGGGTAAACGAAATAGCCACCTTGTTGGCGTAAAAGGAATGAGAAACTTAATAGATAACGTCATAAAAAAATTTTAAAAAAAGTAATCCTGAGATTGTACATAATATCGTTTAATCGTTCTTCAGCTCTGTCGATAGGACAAAGTTCGGTTCAAGAAATTTGCGTAATTTTCTTTGTATTTCTTTTGTCGTTCGAGCTTTTGATGTTCTGTCATCAGGTACATCCAATAGTCTGCTGCACTCTTCGTCATAGCCGTTGAGATGTAATGGACTGTCAGTCCTTTGAGCCAGTTGGCTGACCTTCTTTTAGTGTTAGGATATGGCACGTCATCTGGCAGAAGGACGCGTGTCGGTGTAATGGTGTTAGGTGACGTGTGGAGCACATGTGCTAGTTTTTGCCTGAAGAGATTCCACACGTCTTTCACATCGTCATAGACGAAACGATGTTCTTCAGTGTCGACGACATTGCAGCTGGGACAGTTTGGTGTGTGTGCCACACGTATCGCGTGCAGTTTAGAGTTGTTGGGGATTTTTCTATTGACTGCGAGGTACCACGTCGATCGCACATTGGATGGTAGATGGGGGTCAGATATGTTTTCCCATATGTTTTTCCAGTTGTAATGTCGAAACTTGTTTTCTATTCGATTGCGCAATTTTCCTTCCAGCAAGGTGTTGTAAACCTCATTAACCTGATATATGTCCTTCTCCGGTATTCTATGGCGTACATAGCTGTATTCCACAAGAAAATGTTTATAGTGGTACAGCTCGTGGGAGATGTCATTCACATCGATTGGTGGATCTCTGCTGACTGCGGTGATTTCACGTAAGAGATGAGCCACTAAGGTCCGCGGTGATCGTTGCCACTGTTTATAAGTTTTACTAACGTATAGCGCTTGCGCTTTAAGGTAGATGTCTGTTAGATGTAGCCCTCTATTGCGTGTCGGTAGCGTCAAGGTATCATATGAAACCTTAAATATCTGACCTCTGCTGACAAAATAACCAAGTGCTGCTTGCATTTGGTGTGCTATGGTTTGTGGAAGAGGCAGCACTTGAGCAACATAGTTTACTTTGGAGGTTATATAGGTATTGGCTAGTTGCACTTTTTGTATTGCATTTAAATTGCGTAAGCTGTGTTGTTTTATGCTTGCTCGTAATGTGGCAAGTAATTTTCTATAATTGAGAGCGGCCGTGCGGCGGATATTATTCGTATATTCTATTCCAAGGCATTTTATTTTTTCCACAGTGTTGATACGTCCAGCGGCTCTGATCTCTATGCCCCTACCAAGATTCATAATACCAGATTTATTGTGGTTGAGTTTAGCTCCTGACGCCAGTTCGTAGGTCGCCAGAACTTCAAGTACTGTTGCCACCTAGCTTTCGTCAGTCACAAGTACCCCTACATCGTCCGCGTAGGCTTGACATATGATCTTCTGTCCGTGTATATGTAGTCCACGGAGTTGCCGAGTCAGGGATACTAAGAGAGGTTCAAGTGCAATCCCGAAAAGCGTCATGGACATGGGGCAACCTTGTCTTACCGAACTGTGAATATTGATCGGGTGACTGAGTTGTCCGTTGACACTGATTCTTGACGTGTTATTCGTCAGTATGTTTTTCACGGAGGCTATAATTTTCTGTGGGAAGTGCATGGATGTCATACACCGGAACAGGTACGAATGATTAACTTTATCAACGGCTTTTTCAAAGTCAAGCGAATGTTGCAGGCTTCCGATATCGCTATAATGTCTCTGTAGTCGCATTAAGTCTGAAATATCGTTCTATCCTTTCCCACACTTGTCTGGTAAGCTCCTGTCACTGTACGAATAACTGAATTAAACCTTTGCATCATGATACGGGCGAAGATTTTATAATCACTATTGAGAAGTGTTATGGGTCGAAGATTCTCCACGGTTTTGCCTCTTGGTGTTTTGGGGACGAAGACCACTGTACCTTCACAGAATTCCTTCGGAAGGGCAGTGTCGGCATTTAGTATTTCATTGCAGACGAGTGTCAATTTAGCAATTATCTGTTCGCGAAAAGTTTGATAAAGTTCAGCGGGTAGCCCATCTGGTCCAGGTGATTTATTCATTGGACTCCTCGAGATGGCATCTTCGACGTCTTCGTCCGTTATTCTTGCTGCGAGCACATCAGCTTCTTCTGGAGTGAGTCGCTCTGTCGTCCTAGCAGTGAGAGCTTGCTTCGCGGTTTCATCTGTCTGTGTATTCGCCAGCAACTCACTAAAGTGTCGATGGATCTCGTCTCGTATTGCAGCTTGATCTGTCAAGAGTCTCCCGTCTGACGTTTTGAGTTCCGTCAGAATTTTCCGTTTTTGTCTTTTGTTCTCTTGGAGGATGTGGTACATCGATGTTGTTTCTTCTCGTGTACCGTTCTGCGAACACGTTCGTATTTTAGAGCCTTCGAGATGGTGTCTCTGCAGAGTGAGCAATTTTTCTTTTATTCTGTTGATTTGCCCATAGTTTGTTATGATTGTAGCATCCCGAACGCACAAGTCTCTCAGACAGCTGAAGTAAAAGTCTAATGTCCGCTTCCGCCAGGCGACTTTTTCACGGGAGTAAGTTTTCATTGTCTTTATTATTGCGGGCTTCGCGCAGTTTAGCCACCAATTCAGCGCTGTACCGTACAAGTGGAACTTCCTTTCACATTCTGCCCAAGTGGTGTGGAAGGCGGCGTGACATCCAGGTTCCGAAAGATGAGCAACGTTTAGCTTCCACTGACCTCTCGCCCTGTAAGTTCCTTGTTTCTCTAAATTTTTCTTACATATGTACGCGATTTGATCAGAGAAAATAGTGGGCCATAGCTCGGACTGTAAAACGTGTCTCCTTAAATTGGACGTTGCGTAAATCCTGTCGATACGACTGGCAGAATGGCTGGTGATATAGGTGAAACCTAGCCGATCACCATGTTTTAGTTCCCAAGTATCTAACAGATGGAATTCTCTGACTATGTTCTCCAGCTCCAGAGATTTGTTAAAATTTGGCGTCTGATCTTTGGGACTCAGCATGCAATTAAAGTCACCCGCAAATATTATTTGTTCAAATCGCACAGCGAAAAGGGGGGCGATGTCCTCCTTGAAAAATTCGGCCCTGCGGCGCTTGTTTCCGGTTCCTGACGGGGCATATATGTTGATAAACCTGGTGTTGTTTATCGTGACAGCGAGACCTCTACTGTTCGGCAGTTTCGTCACGTCTGTAAGTAGGATCCCCTCTTTAGTCAAAATCGCTGTGCCGAGGCTATTGTCATTGCCAGGATTGATGACGGCGTTGTAGCCAGTGTTGTCGTCCAAACGGATAGCCGTTACTTCTTGCAGCATTAAGATGTCAACATCAGCGGCGTACAGAAAATCTTGTAGATTTCTCAGATTGAGGGTGCTGCTAATTTTATTTATATTCAAGGTCGCTATTCTGTACGCCTGCAAGGACGACATGTCGACTATACCGTGTCAGGTGGGATACTGTTTGCCAGGTGAAGTGGATGTTTGCTCTACTTAGAAGAAGTCGGCGTCATCATCTTCTGCACGAGCGTCTTTGATGACGGTTTGTTGCCGGGTGGACACATCTTGTCGACGGTAGGGTGCCGTCCGTCCTGAACGTTGCGGTATGTGAGCCATCTCTGCATCATGGTTTTGCTCCTCCATGTCATCCGCCAAATCTTGCGTGCACGTAACTTCCCGCGTGTCCGTTTTTGGTACAGGTGGAGGGTCCTTCGGACTAGCTGTACCGCCTGGAATGTGGATTCCACGGTCGGGTTCAGTGTCCTCGTTTCGGGTCTTCGTTTTTGTTGTTCGATCCTCCAGAGGAGCTGCTTGTGTCGTCTCCGCCAATTCTTGGCCTATCTGTTTCGCCTTTTCACGCAAGATTGGCGCGATTTCTGCTGCTCCCTGACGGGCTATTCGACGTTTCTTCCGTTTCTTTGGTGAAACAGTTGTAGGCTGCTGGTCATTATCCTCCAATGTTGCAACTGTGTCCTCTTTGTGGTGCCCGACTTCTTCGAGTGGTTTGCACATGCCTTCTTCTGCCGTCTTAGCCTGGTCTTGTTCTGCACACCTGTCAGTTTCCTCGTCTTGTGAGTGCGCTGGACCTGTAGCTTCGGTGCTGCTAGTATCCATGGCTACGGTACCATCGGGAACGTCGGCATAAGCAACTACCGCCCTGTCGAAACACATATTTGGGCCAACGTCACTGCGAATTGCGGCGGCGTACATCACGGGTAGCGTGGCCATCTGACTAGGCAGGTCTCGCTCCCCAGTCGGCAGTTGCGTCACACGCCGTTGAACACTCTGCACGCGGACGTGTTGGGTCGAACCACAACCCGAGCAGGTTCTCGGCTGGCCATCGTAAATGATCGCTCGATATCCACTAATCCAGAGATACGATGGGATATGTTTCAGTATGTCAATCTTAACTTGCCAGACTCCATTTAATACTGGATACTTGTGCAAGCTAGACCATTTTTCGGCGACATTGCTGATAATGGCGCCATAGTCTCTCAGTTTGTTGTTAATCTCCTCGGTCGTTATTTCAAAGGGGAGCTCAAAGATTCGAACCGTTCTTATTCCCATTCCGGCACGAGAAACCGTGACCCTCCCTATGTGGCCGTCTGAATGTTTGAATTTTGCCACCCCACCACATGTTTCTACAATTTGGTCGCACTTGTCAGAACTGGATAACTTAAGGAACACAGTCGGACTGACAATCGACAGGTGAATTCCAGTCAATTCATCCACTTTGATCTGAAAAGTTTCTTCGATAAATGCCTCAACTTCGTAAGATTTCGGCCGGGCGTAACTCGGATCGAAAATCAACTTCAAAGTATCGCGTCGCGTTGTCTGTTCCATCATGTGATTCTAGAATGTGATCGTGGACTATGACTAACGCAGAAAGCGCGCACTCACCACACAGCGCTGGCCGCTCGCAGCGACGATGTAAACACCGCAACAGCCGCTCCGCACGTCCGCACAGCACGGCCGCCGGCGGCGGAAGGGGCCATCTGAGCTACCGAAGCACGACTCACGCCCGGTCCTCACAGCTTTACTTCTGCCAGTATCTCGTCTCCTACCTTCCAAAGCTGTGAGGACCGGACGTGAGTCGTGCTTCGGTAGCTCAGATGGTAGAGCACTTGCCCGCGAAAGGCAAAGATCCCGAGTTCGAGTCTCGGTCGGGCACACAGTTTTATTCTGCCAGGAAGTTTCATATCAGCGCTCACTCCGCTGCAGAGTGAAAATCTCATTCTGGAAACATCCCCCAGGCTGTGGCTAAGCCATGTGTCCGCTATATCCTTTCTTTCATGAGTGCTAGTTCTGCAAGGTTCGCAGGAGAGCTTCTGTAAAGTTTGGAAGGTAGGAGACGAGATACTGGCAGAAGTAAAGCTGTAAGGACCGGGCGTGAGTCGTGCTTCGGTAGCTCAGATGGTAGAGCACTTGCCCGCGAAAGGCAAAGATCCCGAGTTCGAGTCTCGGTCGGGCACACAGTTTTAATCTGCCAGGAAGTTTCATATCAGCGCACACTCCGCTACAGAGTGAAAATCTCATTCTGGCAACATTGGAAAATACGTTGCGCATCAAGACTGAGGCACAGACACACAGAGAATGTGCTCTTTGACAGTTTGGTAGCAATGCAGCTTAAACAGTAAAAACTTGAGCAATAGATAAATGTAAGTGGAGCAAACCAGAAAACATGAACACTAAACAGTAAAAAATCCTAACTGGGATTCTTAACTTAATTTAAACTGTTATGTAAGTACTACTTTTTTGAGTTAAGTGTAGATGTTTTTCTTGCATTTCTCTATTTATAATTATTTATTGTTCAATTCTTTACTTTTAAAGCCTGCCGGTGTGGCCGAGCGATTCCAGGCGCTTCAGTCTGGAACCGCGCGACCGCTACGGACGCAGGTTCGAATCATGCCTCGAGAATGGATGTGTGTGATGTTTTTAGGTTAGGTTTACGTAGTTCTAAGTTCTACGGGACTGATGACCTCAGATGTAAAGGCCATTAGTCCTCAGAGCCATCTTTACTTTTAAGGTTTCATTCCCACTACACAATCAAACATGACTTTTACTGTGTGTCTGTGCCGCAGTTTAGATGGGTACCATCTTTTCCATTCTTATTTACAAGCGTTGTAACTTCTTTGTCGGCAGAATTTATGTCTGATGGCGTTGTTAGCCGGAAACCGGTTAACTGAATAAATTAAATCTATGGAACATACACAAAATAGTGCTTCTCACTGACCGATTTCAACAGTCTTACGCTGCCATCATGTGAGCCAAAGGGAGAACATGAAGACACTGAGGGAGGGGGCAGAGACTACTGTTAATTTTACCTATTATGTACACTGTTGAGACAAAATATTACGAAAACCTGCTTAACAGCTTGTTTGTCCGTCTTTGGTACGAAATACGTAACTGCTTCTGCGAATACGGGATCCGACAGTTTGTTGTGGAAGTGTGTGGCATTAGATGTCTGCGTATAGGTCATGTAACTTGCGCAAGTAACGGGCCGCTGATTGACGTACGCCGTGATGGCACCCGATAGCGATGCAGATGGATTCCATAGGATCTACATCAGCATAATTTGGTCCCCGAGACATCAACGTGAGTTCACTATAACGCTCCTCAAACCACTGTTGCATGGTTTTTGCTCCGAGACACATACAGTTATACTGCTGAAAACTGAAGACATAAAAATAAAGAGGCGCAGGAGGTTCGCAGCTGAACTTCGATTATTATCATAGGGTCAGGGAGTATTCGACTACTACCACAGGACCCATGCAACAGCAGGAGAATGTCTCCCACAGCGTAACACGGCTCCCACCAGCCTACATCCGTGGCATGTTGCACGTTTCGAGCCGGCGCTCACCTCTATGGCGAAATTTGTGGTAATGGCCACCAATCTAGTGTAGCAAAAATGTGATTCACCGGAAAAACCGACCGTTATCACTGATCGACGACCGTAAACTGATGGTCCCGTGAACACTCCAGTCGCAACTGCCGATGTCGCTGGGTCACCACGTGAACACATACGGATGGCCTGCTGCTTTCACCAAATATATACACTTATGACCCAAAACATTAAGACCACATGTTTAATAGCTTGTTTGTCCGTCTTTGAAGGAAATGAATAACTAATTCTGCGAACGTACGATGAACTGTGTGCTCGTAAACACTAGTGCGTTCACCAGCATTGTGCTCTTTTGGCAGAGATGCCACAGATCATCATGTAACCTACTTTACAGAGCAGAAAAGCCTCCGAACCCAAGGTTCTGTAAAAGGTCGTGGACGTCCAATCATCTACGCGTAGTGTTAATTTCACTGTCCTACATCTTTCAGTAGATGATCACGACAGTAGCACGTGAACAAAATGGTTCAAATGGCTCTGAGCACTATGGGACTTAACATCTGTGGTCATCAGTCCCCTAGAACTTAGAACTACTTGAACCTAACTAACCTAAGGACATCACACACATCCATGCCCGAGGCAGGATTCGAACCTGCGACCGTAGCAGCCGCGCGGTTCCGGACTGCGCGCCTAGAACCGCTAGACCACCGCGGCCGGCGCACGTGAACATTCGACCAGCTTCGTCGTTTTCGAGATACTGATTCACAGGCTTAGCGTAATAATAATCTACCCTTTGTCAAAGTCGTCTATCTCAATTGATTTCCCCATTTTCAGTCCATATCATCGCTAGGGTGATTGAGCCCCCTTCTATGTCTGCTCCGCTTACATACTTTGGTTACCGCGTCACTTGCCCGAAACGCCACCAGGCGGCATCCAACGTCGTGATGGGTCATAGTCATAATTTTGGCTTATCAGTGTAATCTTCCATCCCCCTCTCATTACCTTTATGTCCTCCCCTTAAATTAGATGATGGCAACATAAGGCTTTTGGAATCGGACATCTTGGAACAATAGAAGTTTCTACACTGCGTTGGTGGTGTACGAAGGACGAACTTCGTTTCAAACCATACAGATAGCTCCAGATCACAACATGGGTATTTTACATATTATTGGGTTGTTCTATCAAGGATAGATGGAATAATCAGTTAATTAGTCGCCTTTCTGTAATGTTCTGAAATAAATGTAATATATTGCACCTCCCCCTATTTTAATGAACTTTTTAACTGGCTCGTTTAACAGTTCCAGCTGTATCCGATCATTTCTCAACACAGTTATAATTAAAAAATAAATGAAGCTATTAAATTACTGCCGTCCTGGTATTGATTTTGCTGAGTATCCGATACTTGGGAACCTGGCCATGGAAGCGACGGATTTGCTCTTGTTCATTTTAATCGGTACTGGATACAACCTGACCTCATAGTTACACGGAAAACGAAAGTCATAATATTAGTTCCGGAATGAGGAAAAGATCCATATATTGCCTCTGTCGACCTATGGCGTGCTCATGTGTTGCAAAAATGGGAGAGCGAATTGAAAAGGGTTTACCAGAAGCAGGTAATGGAGAGCATAAGGGTGTAGAAGAGGTACACAAGGATAGCAACAGTAAGACCATTCACATTTAAAAAATTTTAACAGGAAATTTATTTAACAATTGGCAAACTTAATCTGATATAGCAAGTATTAATGGCAATTAAATCTTAAGTAATTTTGTTTTCAGATCTTGCTTAGCTTGAGCAATCTCACATAAACACTGAAGAGCCAAAGGAACTGGTACACCTGCCTAATGTCGTGTAGACCCCCGCGAGCACGCAGAAGCGTCGCAACACGACGTGGCATGGACTCGACTAATGTTTGAAGTAGTACTGGAGGGAATTGACACCATGACTACTGTCCGTAAATCCGTAGGAGTACGAGGGGGTGGAGACCTCTTCTGAGCAGCACGTTGAAAATAATCCCAGATATGCTCAATAATGTTCATGTCTGGGGAGGTTAGTGACCAACGGAAGTGTTTAAACTCAGACGAGTGTTCCTGAGGCTCACTGTAGCGATTCTGGGCTTGTGGAGTGTGGCATTGTCTTGCTGGAATTGCCCAAGTCCGTCGGAATGGTAAAGGACATGAATGGATGCAGCTGATCAGACAGTATGCTGACGTACGTGTCACCTGTCAGAGTCGTATCTAGACGTATCAGGGGTCACATATCACTCCAACTGCACACGCCCCACACCATTACAGAGACTCCACTAGCTTGAACAGTCAACTGCATACATGCATTCAGGAGAGTGTCTCCTTATCCGTACACGTCCATCCGCTCGATGCAATTTGAAACGAGACTCGGCAACATGTTTCCAGTCATCAACAGTCCGATTTCAGTGTTGACGGGCCCAGGCGAGGCTTAAAGCCTTGTGTCGTGCAGTCATCGAGGGTACACGAGTGGGCTTTTGTTTCCGAAAGCCCGTATCGATGAAGTTTCATTGAATCGTTCACATGCTGGCACATGTTGATGGCGCAACATTGAGATCAGCAGCTATTTGCGGAACGTCTGCATTTCTGTCACGTTGAACGAATCTCTTCAGTCGTCATCGCTCGACACTAGCAATTTCTTTTCGGTCGCAGCAATGTCGGAAATTTGATGTTTTACCGCATTCCTGATATGCACGGTTCAGTTGTGGAATGGTCGTATTATAAAATCCCCACATCATCACTACCTCAGAGATGCTGTTTCCCATCACTCGTGCTGCGACCATAACACCACGTTCAAACACTTAAATCTTGATAACCTGACATTGTAGAAGCAGTAACCGATCTAACAACTGCTCCAGACGCTTGTTGTCTTATAAAGGCGTTGCCGACCGTAGTGCCGTGTTCTGCCTGTTTACATATTTCTGTATTTGAGTACGCATGTCTATACCAGTTTCTTTGACACATCAGTGCATTTAAAATCATGGTCTCTTAAGAAAGATAGAAATGAGCTTTAAAAATTGCCAAAAAATAGCATTTTAATTACGATGTTTGCTTTACATATTTTGTGGTTATTAAGGCAATCAATATCATGAACTAATATCAACTCCTCGAATTCGTGCCAAAACTTGAGGCTAACAGATAGTGACGTTAAGAAAATTTAATTTATAAGATCAAGATTACCAACACAAGTAAGACCGTTAGTCATTTCGTTTCAGAAACAATAAATTCTCAATACACCCAACTGGCTAAAATAGTACAACCCACACTCAGTAACTATCTAGTAATAATGTGGAGATTAAAACGAGATTAAATGAATTTCGTGCACTCGTGCAGAATGTAAGAATATACTGCTAGGCGTGGACTCAAACAGTACAGTTGCCAAGTCGCAAGCAAATTAAGTAAGTCACTCTCACAAACCTCTAAACATAGTAACTTTAACACAACCGTTGTGTACGTAACTTAGTCCATAATTATACAAGGCCAAGGCGCCGACCTGTTCTTTGTCACGGTTATTGCATTGTGCACTTTTCTTCCTGCGTCGACCTGTTCTTTGTCACGGTTATTGCATTGTGCACTTTTCTTCCTGCATCAACCGATGGGCCGGGACCATTTCGGCCACCACAGACCACTTCAGTTGCTTACTCAACAACATGAAGGGAAATGCCACCAATGACAAGAGTACAGACTAAGTTTATAACATTACTAAGGAGCAATAGGTGGCCACTCCGGAAGGTTATGTTGCTAAATCGGACGCTTGGCACATGAGCAGTGACGCAAGATTAAACTCTGTCATCTGAAAAGAATGAAGAAAATGTGCCAAGTATTCCCAGCCTGTACTAATAAGGTTCAGTGTATGTAATTACAGCAAGTACGACACGGGAAGGGAGCGTTTACAGTTGTGAATTCTAACAGACTAGCCCATGTAATTCAGCTGACTAAGCTATATCACAAAGTCACATGCAGACGTATGCTGGATCCTACTACATTTGTCAGACTTTTAACCAGCATATACAGTTCCAAGCATTAAGCTCGATTTATAAGAAACATTCACAACCAAACCAACCGATCCAACTTGCCGCTTTATAAACAGTCGTTACATTCAGGTTTGTTCGATGCGCAACAAGGCTCACCGTTTTCGATAGCCGGAATTGGTCCCATCGGGCAGCTTACACAGTGGTATTAATATACACGAGGCCACCACTTCACAGCTCCACAGATAGTTTCAGAAGACAATTGTAGCCGACCAGGGAATCACCAGCCAACTGAGTCCGGGCCGGTCTCCACAACCTGCCCGGGACCACAACATTCCTGTCAACTCCATCTCGCGACTGCAGTCAGTACAGATCTCCACGTTCGCACCGCTACCACCGACCTCTCGCGAACTCTACTCCACCTCTCGAAATTCCCGCAAAGATCTTCCTGCCAAAGGAAAAGCGTCCCTTTGCACTGAGCGCCATGGCTCACGAATGCTAAAAAGAAGGCTGGAATTGCAACTGTAATGCAGTAACTTTGTGCCTCAAAGTCAATACGGATTCAAAGAAGGTAAAGGGACTATGTACAGTCTACATCCGCTTGCTATCGACATCACGTAGCGTTTCAAAGGAAGCAGTCGTCAGCGCATTTCTTGACGTTAAGGGAGCTTATGGTAACATTCATATACAGTTTCTGTTGGACAAGATGCCGGAAATCGGAATTCCTTGGAAGACAAGTAGGGTATCCAGTACGCTGGTCGCTCGAAGGAAACTCTGCGTACGATTGACGGGCAACATGCTAGAACCTTCTCTTGACTCCCAGGGCTTGCCACAGGGTGCAGTTTTAAGCCCTCTCCTTTATGCTCTGTATACTCATACTTTAGAACGCACGATCACCCTCCTCACCAAAATATTACTGGATTCTGGCGGCGTGTGTCTTAATTCTACTGCGGTGTCTTATCTTTAGGGCAAAACGGCAGTACTCAACTCTACTGTACTCGTTGATGAATGGCAGATTTCGGTGTAGAAGTTGGAGATCGTCTCCATTTAGAAATCAGATCCTGCTCCCATTGACGGTCACGACACTTGTGGAATATATACTTTACCTACAACATATAATGTTCGATTTCTCGTACTGCTATTTGACTCTCGGTGAACCTGGGCGCCTCACACGCAGTCAGTTGTTACTAACTACGAAATAACAGTTTTCAGTGCAACGAAATCAGTCACCTGTGCAGAGTGGGAAGAGCATCACTGTACCTACAACGTATGTTGGGTTATTCGACCTATATTGGAGTATAGCGCCTAAGATTTATCCCTCTTTATTAACTGCTCTTCACCACGAAGACATTCGTACCTTTCTTGGAGCCATGCGTTCGACGCCCCAAATGCGGTTAGTTCCATCTGTAAAAGTAAAGGCTGCGTTTACTGATTAAGGACTGCCTGCTATAGAAGAAATAAAACATCCACTGTCTGTACTAGCTAGGACCCTCATACATATGATCTTGAAACACTCGGCTCTCTCTGAAAGTGTTGATGTAAATCTAAGCTTTGCTCGTCTCGTTGAAGGTCAGTGTAGTCGTTATATGTGTATCTATGCGGATGGATCATAAATTCCACGAGAGGTCTATACTGGATGTGCTTCTCTATACACTCCGATGCAAATCAGGAATGCGTCCAAAATACCTAAAAGCACTACGGCGGACACAGTGGCACTTTCGGAATCACTAACACTGCCTCTTCAACTCGTTTCTTAAAGCTATTAATAATGTCTGACTCTCAGAGTGAACTTCAAAACTTTCAACATGGGAAGTGGAATAAAGCAGCTATCGGTTATTTATTGAATGTGACTTTGGCATCATTGTTCGCTATTAGCTATGGGTACCCTCCCACGCTAGCATCCACGAGGACGCAACCTGCATCCGTAAGCACTGCACTTTCTTTGAAATTACCTTATGCACTTCTTACGTAAGATCCATAACCACGGTAAGCATCAAAGGCAAGATATATAAATCGTGTCCCAACAATCGAAATGTGTTTATTATGCGATGTTACAACCTCGAATTCCTACAAGAGCTTGGTTAACGAGGACATATCTGGACCAATTAACGATTTTTACCGTCATTCGACTCGGCTTCCACTCCTCTTTTCCTCTCCGCGTGCATCGTATCAACATTCGCTGCTCTCCTGCGTGTGTTTCTAAACTGGGGCCTCATGTATCCCAGATTCTTCTTTTCATCTCACAAACCTGACAGTGGCCGACTGGATTTTTTGAATACATTAGTGAGTGTCGGATACTACCTCACTCAAATAGCTTCTTATCTTTTCTTTATGAACTGACTGTTAGTTTTCTTAAGAGAATAAAAAAAAATCTACAGGTTTTAATGGTATGCATATTACACATTCATTTCACGTTTTTCATTAAATGTCAAATGTGGTGTGACCAGATTAATCGAAATTAATTTCCTACTTAATCTATTTTTTAGCAATTTATGGTGGATACAGTATTGTGACACTGTTATATCTACAAATGTCCATGTGTCTCAGACGGCTAAACAGGTACAAACTCTGGAGGCCAAATAAATGAAAAAAAAATGGTTCCAATATGGACGTCATAGCGACGTAACTATCGCTTATTATTTTTTACTTTCGTATTAGCGCGAGTATCTAAACACTTCAAAATGATTGTACAGGTCGAAGCTAATTGCATATAGATGTGACCAAGAAGAATTCTTAAAAACATTACAACATGAAGGGAAAAATATCTCAGTTATACAAGAAATTTATGGCGATAATTTCTGAGTCAGACACTGCCAACACTCAGTACTGATAACGTGAAACAGCACATAGCAAACGCTTTCATTTTGCAGGATGATTAAATTTTAATTTCTCACCGATGGCAAGGTCGTACCAGGCGCAGCTTAAACTCATAACAGACATGCAAGAAAATGAGCCAAGTGATTTTCAAAGCAACCATCCTGTCGTGGTCATTAAGCGTTTTAGGAACATCGTGAAAAATATTTGGTAAGTTCGTTAAATACTTAGAATGTTCGAAGTGTAGCGACGTTTCGTCAGATCTCTTACTTGCCATGTTATCATTTGATTTGATCAGAAGTTTCATAGAGAACATAAATCTTCTGAACATATCTTTGCATTACTGGCATTAATTTCATATTCTTACAAAAACGTAGTCATTATCAATGGTACAACGGGATAGCAGAACTAAATTCGAAAGTCAGGTAAAAAGTTTTGGGCAGCTTTCTGTGCCATAGAAGACTTTTTACTATCCTTATTTAGTGTAAATACAACAAATACTTACATCTATTATAAACTACTTTTTCATGTGGACGCATCACTAAATCCTCAAAGCACAATGTTTAAATGCAAGTTAATTAATAGCCTGTCAGTTTACCCGTACTGTGTCATCACAGTACACCGTGCTGTTGGCCGATGTGAGATGCGCCTAATTACCGTCTTCTAACTGCTGTACTACCTCATTCGGTATGAACCAACGAGTTATGAGGGACAAGCTTTAATTACTATGATCCCTGCAGCAAACATATTACTCTTAAAAAAGTTTTATTCTCCCGTCACATATCTTCAGATGTAATTGTCACCATGTCACATTGACCGTCACATTTATTTCCTACACCAGAAAATAAAATTATAAAATTCAGGAAACCGGCGAACGAAATGCGCTAAATTTCGTGTGCTGACGTAGACACGACATGATTCACTGTGAACAGGCAGCATGTTTCTCGATGGCACCGTTGATATTCATTTCACGCTGTGATAGTCATAAACGTGTGTCGCATATATTCCCATTTGAGAGCAGTAGCTAAATTGCGTTATCAGTGACGCATAGCTAATTAATCAGTTGTGTCAGCGGCGGAACAAATTACTGAGTGCCTCATGGGAGAAAACAGAGAAAAAGAAGAAACATGTTTCACTCAGTCAGATCATAAGGTCCACTGTTTTATTCAAATATTTTCATATTTTTACAAACAGAGTGTTATGTCTTTCTACATGCACTTTATTACCAAGGAAATAAGAATATATTTAAATTTTCATCTATGTAGAACCGCAAAACTGACACGAAACATTATTCACTTGTACTGTGGCATAAATCCACTTGCGTCTAGCCTTTGTTCTCTTAAGAAAAGTTGTTCTAATCCAGAGAAAAGTAAAGAAAAATATATTAAAAACTATTTTTATGCAGCCAGCTGACTTCTCAAAAATTTTGCGCCTTCTCAAAATATGTAAATTCTAACTTTATAAATTTTACGTGAATTGTAATTTTATCAAATTACTCGTATCTCGTGGCACTGAATTACTTCAAATATAAGTGTGTTCGATGAGCATTAAGCCTATTTATTTCACATTCTTTTATTCAGTTCATTTCATTGTAGCGAGACACTGTTGCATATAAGAAAACGACCATCAGTGCAGTAAAATTGTTACATTTAGTCCTCGCTCTGGACTTTCATATCTTTTAGTGACAAACTGCTGAGTAATTGTCTTCCCTAAGGCTTTTACATAGAGTAGGTGGTACTTTGAGGTGCTGCAGAATTTGCTATTCTGAACATGCAACTATACTCTTCTCGATATAGCTGAAAGTTGATTCTAATCTGCTAAGCTGATTAATTGTTTATATCGTACGAAAACTGGTTATAGAGACTTATGACAGACTTATGAAGGAATTGTGCCAAAATAAGGTTTCTCAGGAAACTAATCCTTGTAATTTTCTGAAGTCCCTTACGAACGCAATAGCAACCTTCTGCCTCATGTGTCGTCGGGTAAAATGTTGTAAAATACGACCATCATGTGACTGTCTTTCGTTCAGTAAAAGGCGGAATGCAGGCAATTTCTTCAATAGATTGGTTACATACCGCTTTAGAGTTCTCCATATCATATTAACGACCTCACTGCCTTTTCGTCATCTTCAGGTGCATCTGTATCCTTTAGTTTACTGGCTCGCTACTTAACGAATCACTGCTGATTAACAGTAATTCGTCTTTATGTTGTTTCGCATGTTTTTCTCTGTTGCGTATCTTTTAAACATGCTTGACTATACACAAAATTATTCTCAAGTATGCATATAGTTTTAATTCTACTAGTCCTCTTAAGTTCTCCATCCCAGTACAGTGACCTCACTTGTTTCAATTGGATGTCATAAACAACTGTTACTGGTGATGCTCTACTCTCACAATAATATTATATCTGGCATTTAGGAATTGTTATTTATTCATGTCATATATGTTAACAACTATGTTCCATCTTTCACCTCTTTGGTGCACATTTCTACATTTTTCATTATTTTATCGGTTTTACACATTTTTACTTCGGTACCGTAGAGCGTTCTTCATTGTATAACTTGTGCCCAGTTCCTCTGTTTTGCTCCTGGTATTCAATTTAACAAATAACTTGAGGTTTTCGTTTTCCATAAAGAGATTTTATTATTTTGATACATTTCACTATGGAGAAGGTTTTTGACTCGGAAGATAAAAGTGGTTCCATATCAATGAACAACAGTTTGTACAAAAGCTCTTCATATGATAGGTGTAATCATTTCCCACTTACCAAAGCAGCAAAGGACAGTCGTTGCCTTAGTCTTCAATAATTTGACATTTTCCGGACGTGATGGTTCATTTGGTAGCGCCTGAACCGTATCCTATGTTTCAACTTAGTTAATACCATTTTAGGAAGCTGTGGTCTAGGGGTAGTGCGTTTGACTAATAGTCTTAAACTCCTGGGTCCTGCGTTCGAACCTAGCCGCTGCAAATTTTGATAAAGATCATCACGAATGGCGGCCGAATACATCCGGCATAAGAAGTGACCATCGCTCTACCGACGGCCCTGGTCAAAGAGGCGACGGGGCGGACAGAGGCCCAATGACTTCTTTGCCGTTAGGGCCGGAAACTGCCGCTAAAAGACTCAGCAATGATCAACTACATGTACACGCAGAAAACAGCGGAAATCACCGCATTGAAGATAAAAGACATGTGTCCTGTAACTGATAAAATGTCACTATGTTTTCTCCATTGGAAAAGAATCAATCTCCGGGAAGGGACTGCAAAAGGGAAGTGCCTATGAGAAAAATATGGAATAATCAAGGGAAAGGTGACACACTACGAGCCAGAAAATGGAACATCAGGTATTTTAATGTGGCAAGGAAGTTAGAAAATCTGAAATGGAGAACGCAAAGGCCTAGTTTAGATAAAGTTGGGACATGAAGTGAAATGGGAAGAAGAAAAGTCTCTATGATAGAAAAATAAAGGGCAATATCAGTAGCAGCAGAAAACAGTATAGCAAGACCAGGAATCATTACAACAGAGGGGGTAGGAGAGAGTGAGTTACTGTGAATAGTTCAGTGATAGAATTATTCTCAGCAGATTCGGAAGCAAACCGATTGTTTAGGTATAAAAGCTAATGTCGCAAGCGGAAGATGAAGGTATAAAATATATAAGAATACTGAAAGGGTTATATTGCATGTAAAGAGAGACAATATTTAATAGACATAGGAGACTTGAATGAGATTGTAGGGGAAGCAGTAGAAAAGATACGGGACAATATATGCTTGGCAATAGGAAAGAGAGGGAAGAAAGACTAACTGAATTCTGAAATAAATTTCAGGTAGGTAGGGAATAATCTCTTCAAGAATAAAAAGAGAAAGCTGTATACTTGGAAATGGCCCGAAAACTGGAAGATTATTTGAAGAAAGTCGTCTGGCTGAACAAGCGTGGAAGGAAATGGGATGCTACTCACTAATGGTGAGACGTGTTTAAAGTTCAGCAAAGGTGTGGATACTACGATAAGAAATACCACAGTAGGTATTCCAGTTGAAGAGGAGTAGACGTCTCCTAAAAGAGCAATAACCGATGTAAATACGAGTAAATCTTAGGTAGCAGGACGATAGAAGGAAGTACAAAAATGTCGGGGAGCCACAGAAATACTGGAACATAATTCATTTAGAAATGCAATAAAGAGGAAGTTCAAGAAATGCAAAGCGAGTTAGCTGCGGGAAACGTGAAGAAATAGAAAAAAATGACCTTCGGTAAGGCTGATTCAGCATGTAGCAAATTCAAAACAACATTGATGAAATGGGAGGATGACAACGTAAAGAATATTCTGCAAACCCCAGTGTTAAACGCAGTAGAGAGACAGAATAAATGGGAAGAGTCCCTTGACGGTCTCTATGAAGTGGAAGGAATAGTGATGGTGGTGGTTGTAAGTTCCTGTGGGACATAACTGCTGAGGTCGTCGGTCCCTAGGCTTAAATACTACTTAATCTAAGTTAAACTAACTTACGCTATGGACAACACACACCCATGCCCGAGGGAGAACTCGAACCTCCGAAGGGGGGAGCCGCACAAACCGTGGCAAGACGCCTCAGGAAACGCGGCTACCCCGCGCGGAATAGTCTGATGACGCGACAGAAGAAAGAAAAATTGATACATAAGAGAGAGAGAGTCAGAATTTAAAAGAGACCATGGAAGACCTGAGATCAAATAATGGAAAAGAGAAAGATAACTTCCCATTGGAGTTTCTAAAATAGCTGGCGAAGTGGGAACCAAACGACTATACAGGTACCAAACGGCTATGCAGGTTGGTGTCTAGAATCAATGAGGCTAGTGACATACCATCGTACTATAGGAAAAGTATCATCCACACAATTACAAAGATAGCAAGAGAAGCTAAGTGCGACAACTATCGCACAGCCGCATTAGCAACTAATACATCGAAGTTGCTAACAAGAATAATGTCCAGAAGTTGTTGTTGTGGTCTTCATCCCAGAGACTGGTTTGATGCAGCTCTCCATACTACTCTATCCTGTGCAAACTTCTTCATCTCCCAGTATCTACTGCAATCTACATCCTTCTGAATCTGCTTAGTGCCGCAAAGTTTCGAACATTGCCGACCGTTGTGGTCGAGCGGTTCTAGGCGCTTAAGTCCGGAACCGCTGTCGCTGGTTCCAATACTGCCTCGGACATGGATGTGTGTGGTGTGCTTAGATGAGTTAGGAGACTGATGACATCAGATGTTAAGTTCCATAGTGCTTAGAGCCATTTGAGCCATTATCAACATTTCTGCTTGGTTCAGTGACCGTGTAAAAATTAAAATTGAAGCAAATGAGCTCTCGGTCACAACTTTTTTGTCTTATTAACCAGGTTTCAACACTTCTAAGAGTGCCTTCATCAGAATTTAGACATTTAAAGTGGTCTATAACATAATTCCAAATTTATGGGGGAAAAATTTTTGTATATAAAAAAAGTGTTAAGTATTGACTAACAATACAAGACAGAGACAGTACTTACATGTCACATAGAAAATAAATAACAGGCCAGAAGGGCTTTAGTCACAAAATATTTAAAACGAATGTTTGAATGCGAGCTTCTAAGGGCAGCTCATACCTGTACAGCCACAGGTTGCAACGGAATCTCTTTAAATATTTTGTGACTAAAGCTCTCGTCTTTTTACCTAGTTGATCTGGAAAGAAGCGCTCCACGCTGCAAAATGGTGCAAAATGTTCGAGATTCTGAGAAAAATAAGAGTACGACATGGGGAACAACGGGTAATACACAGTATGTGGACGAACCAAGAGGGAACAATAAGACTGGGAGCTCAAGAAAGAAGTCCTCGAATTAGAAATGGTGTACAACAGGATTGTAGTCGGGCCAGTACTGTTCAATCTGCATATAGAATAACAAATAACGGAAATGAAGGCGTGCTTGAAGAGCGGAATTAAAATTCAGAATGGAAGAATATAAATAATAAGATTAGCTAATTGCTAATGGATAAGAATTACAAAATCTGTTAAAGGGAATGAACAGTCTAATGAATACCAAACGTGGATTGAGAGTGCACCGAAGAAGGAAGAATGTAATGCATAGTACCACAAATAAGTATACCTAGGAACTAAATTTCGGAATTGGTGATGACGATGTAGACGAAGTTAAGGAATTTTGGTACCTTGGAAGCAAAATAATCAAATATGGACGAAGAAAAGAAGACATAGAAGGCAGGCTAACAGACGTAAAGAGAGAGTTCTTGGCCAGAAGAACTCAATTATCATCAAACAAAGTCCTCCGTTTGAAGAATAAATTCTGAAAATGTACGTTTGCATCACAACATTTTATGATAGTGTATCCTGGACTGCGAGAAAACGGGAACATATGAGAATCGAAGCATTGGTGATCCAGTTATACTATATCAGTGGCGTTGAGATGATAAAATCTAAAGTCTGTTCTGATGCGGGGACGTCTGTAATAAGCCTCTCCTTGTCTCTTTAATTTTGTTAGCGCATACTTTGCGGCTGTCGGACGCGATTTTTGTGTGAGATAATAGGCTTCATTATGAAAATGGCCTGATCATGCGCATAATACAAATAGCGTCTCTTGTATGTGTAAATATTAAAGTTATTTAATTAAAGAATTAAAACTGTTATTTTGAAATGATTACAGTGTAATTCACATTATTTTGATTTATCCCTAGCTATGCCTAAGTTCATACATCTTCGTTTAACATTTACTTTTATTCACACTGAATGTTGCAAAAAATCGTTCAAAAGGCTCTGAGCACTCTATGACTTAACACCTGAGGCCATCAGTCCCCTAGGACTTAGAACTACTTAAACCTAACTAACCTAAAGACGTCACACACATCCATGCCCGAGGCAGGATTCGAACCTGCGACCGTAGCGGTCGCGCGGTTCCAGGCTGAAGCGCCTATAACCGCTCGGCCACCGCGGCCGACTTAATGTTGCATTTCCATGTAAGTAAAAGAAGTAATCACCGATCAAGGAAGCATTTTTCATTCGAGTGCTGCTATAAATATGTTTCTCCACAATTACTGCTTCTCAAACATCACAGTGTATCAACCCTCAATCTCTTAATTATTCCGCGCGCGTTTCCACGAAATAACTGAAAGCCTTTTCTTCTACAAACCGACGTAACAGTTTTAATCTTTAATTCCACTTTACACCAAATTACATTTTCTGGACGCAAGAGTGAGCGACCGCTCCGTACGGAACCTCGACATCGACTCTCCACCCATACCAAGAATGCGCGTTACTCATTATACACCAAGACAACGCTCCCTTAGAAAAAAGGTGTACTCGAGTCCGAAAGTGCCAGAAGCCAGTGACAAGTTGGGAGTGGAATATCGATACGTTATGACATAACAGTCAGCATATCTCCTAACATGGTGGTACATATAAATATTGAAAATTTGATGGACGGGTAACGTAAAGAAAGAGGAAGTTCTCCGTAGGATCAGCGAAGAAATGATCACATGGAAAATACTGGGGTCCTTCAGCAGTATCTGGCGTATTTATGGAACCATAGAGTTCTTGGGGGTTGCGATGCTGTTAGTGAATACTAGAAGGATGTGGTTCAATTGCTGAAAAGTATTCCTTTTCTTTTGCAAAGTAATATTTGCGATTTCTGGATGACGGCTATACAGGGCCGAAGGGTGCCGAATATTGACAAATGTGAGCTCATGTTTAATGATGTTTATGAGACCAATAAAAACAGGAATGAAGTGGAAAGTGTGTACTGTTACGTGACTGTGTGAGGAGTGAAGGTAGTGGGAATAATGCTAGTGTCAGCAGGCATATGGTGGACGGCGGATACTTTGAGTAAGCGGCAAGATTTAAGAGACCTATAGTCCTATTTGTAGTGAGACGTGAAGACACGCTACCCTCATACAGCGGGGCGAAGTGCCCAAAGAAACTCGGTGTAGTTAATTTAGAGATGAAGGGAAGTAATTCTGTCCGTATAAGAATGGACGAAATGTAGTTTCCTTTCAGTGGATGGATTTGAAGGAGGTCTTGATTCTTCCGGTGTGGCTATGGTTTATATAAACCTTACTCTCCAATGTTACTGACGTTACAGAGTCAAGAATTGCTGGATATTAAGACCAGAGCTTCCCTTTTAATTTACAGTGACACGTCTTTCACAGTAGTTAGTTTTATCCTACACGTTTTGTTTTTAGGTATTTTGTGTTAGCGCAATATTCCAGTGCCGGATGTAACATGGGCGCAGTAGGTACAAGCAAACGAAAGAATTCACGCTCACCATTTTACGAGGTGTTTAATTTCCTTGCATGTGTTTCATTCGTTGCATTTGTACCCAGACAATGACGGGATGTGCTCCAGTAGAAATCTATTCTGACTGGTGTCTGTTCTTTCTGACGTGTCTGAAAAAGCAGACACATCGCATTCAGACAACTCTACTACATTCGTGTGAGTTCACATCCCTGTGTAACGGCTCCATGTAAGCCGCTACATGGCTCGACCCCACAACTAAAGACACCTGAGTGCCCTTCCGACACTCAGGGAAGAGCCTGATGATAATTAGTAAGATAGGGTTATTTAAATATATACGATCATTTTAATATTATATGTGGTAATTGTCTGCAAAGTGTGAATGCGAACGTATGATGAGGTATGCGTGAGATGTCAGCTGTGGGTGTGATACAGGCATAGTGGAAGTGTAGCCAACCTCGAATCTAGTAGAGCGCGACTGCACTGGACCAGAGAGGCATAAGCTCCACGTGCGTCATTAGCGCTCGTTAGGTTGGCAAATAACCGTGTGCGGTATCTCTGAGTCCTTGCAGCCACGATGTGTGGACCCGGATGAGAGAGACCGTATCGGGGTTGTTGCTGGGAAGACCTGGGTGAGTAAGCACGCTCTGCTCTATCGCTCCGATAGTTAGCGAAGATTTAGAATTCCATGTTCACTTTGAACTTGGAAGCAGCTTCCCTGCTGAGGAAAGCCACTATGGAATCTCCTAGAATAATCTCGGTTAGGAGAGATAGGGAGATGATTTCTTTTGCCAAATAATTTCATGGGAATTTGTGTTCACTGCACTTGGGAGTGAACAGGCGCTCATTGCCGAGTAATACTCAGAATTGCTCAATTTGCATTTCAGTGTGAGTGTGAAGTATATATGCAAAGTGTATTTTATTTAAATGTTTTTATTGACTTCTGAAATAGGAGAGATTGGTAACACGTGGTCCGCAGACCCCGTGCATTTCTTGGTAAGAAGCTTCAGCTCGACGTAATCACATTTCGTGATCGAGCTGGATCTTCTACGTAAATTCACGCGTGTGATTTAATTGTTCCTTCGTAATATCCAGTAAAACTCGCGGAGTTAGTTAAACGTGAAGACGGGACTTGCCCGAATTAAAGTTACAGTTGGAACCGTGTGCTCTCTCCCAATGTTGTCCCACTTGGTGTATGGGAACCTTCCTCTTTTATCTGTTAGATAAAATGAATAGAGTGAATGTTAGTCTTTGTGTGTGTGTGTGGCTAAATGATGATAGAAATGTGCAGGCGGTAGTCATTGTCGATTCACGGCACATGTTAGCCGGATGTTTAACTAAGTTTACTTAGATATGATACTATTTGTATCACGCCAGCATTCCGTGATAAGTGAGAGGGAATATTTGAGATGGTAATGTTTATTGAATAAATGTGATTGTGTTCTTATATAAATATGTTACAGTGACTTCTCCCAGCCACACCATATTCCCTTATCATTTCACAGAATATTTGGTATGCGTATCTCAGTTAATCACCTGTCTATGTCCCACTCATGGGCATATTTCATTTAATAAACTCTGTAAGGTGGTATTAAAACTTCATTATAATAATATTCTAATTATAACTTGATCAAAACCACCGAATAAAACCTTAGTTGGAGGATTGATGCTTGTTGCTGCAAATGGCCGCCGGTGTCTTCTATAGTACAGGTCCCATTTATAAAATTGAGGATGCCTGCCGAGGGTGCGGAAAGCAAGTATCCTGCACCTGCAGTTGGCCAATCATATGAACGAATGCAGGGTATAATGTGCATGTTGTGAATTATCGGTGTCCCATGGGGCGAACATTTTAAACTGAGGCTGAGAAACCTGTTAATTTAAGTTAAGTGAATTGTTGGTGGTGTTGAATGCAGCTGAACGAGATCAAGATACTTACACAGGTTATACATCGCATCATCTCTGCGGTCTGCCTCGAGATTATAAGCACAATGTTAATCCGTTTATGAAAAGTTAAAGCAGCTTCGTCCAGAATCATTTCTGAAGGGTCTCTTGGAAACTTTACTTTGTGGACTAAAATTCTCCCCCTGCCATACTGACAACGTAGAACTTAGCATCCAGGGAGACAAGTGACGACATCGTAGACTTGTTTTACATCATAATGAGGAAACAAAATGTGTAGAATAACTCTAATGAATCTTCATTCTAATGGCACACAAGTTGGGGCAGCTGTTCGTAGACGTTTCACAGAAGTCAAAGGAGTCGACGTGTAATGTCAGCGGCGTTATGGCCAGGTTGAATCATTAGTGAAGGGCAGGCTAAGTAAATAAAATAATGAATTAATGATTACCAGGCCCTGAAGCATACTGAGTCGACCCACCACCTGACATTTATGACGGTAATTACGAGATCTTCAGTTGTGAGCAGGGTGCTGAGGTAAGTGACAGGATTCGATACTCATGATCTGATGGCGGCCCGTTGGCTTCTGGTCACAACAACTGATGCTGGGTTCGTTCAGTGGGGCATTTGAAGAAAAGGAGGCCCTAAGCATAAAGGCATAATTTTCCATTGTAGAAACCTGGGATGTGCTAAGCACTGCGATGGTGGAGAAGCCATTCTTCTCGTTCGTCAAAATGGTTTCAGAGGTAAAGGTGCCTCGGCAACAGACAGGGTTCAGGAAACCTCTTTACTGTCATCGGCTGGCTCATATTCAGATGCGCGACCTCGTCCTGTGGCGCAGCCTGGCATTGACCCACATGTCTTTTGTAAAAATGCGTTTACGCCTGTGCGCCTTATGGCTAGTCGCCGTGCGGCTATAGTATGCCCCACACGGAAGTAGTGACACCTAGTGCGAGCACAGGTGTGAATGGAGTCACTCGCACATCCCTACCTG
This sequence comes from Schistocerca piceifrons, assembly GCF_021461385.2. Taxonomy (NCBI): domain Eukaryota; kingdom Metazoa; phylum Arthropoda; class Insecta; order Orthoptera; family Acrididae; genus Schistocerca; species Schistocerca piceifrons. The sequence continues at coordinate 378,298,908 of NC_060142.1, forward strand.
CGTGTCTTTACTTGCGTATGGGGCAAGCACAGGCGCAGTGCGTCTGGCGCACAGGTGTAAACGCAACTTTACTTGTAGCAGCGTGGAACGACCATGATGTTTGCTTGTGCTGCTAGGAACCAGTACATGACTAAGTACCAAGTGCCACTGTCGGTCAGCTGATGCCAGTGCACCTTTCCTGAAGAGTGAGCCAGCAGTGTGAAGGCAAACACTACGGCATGGAGGCGCGGCGGCACGGCTACCAGAATTCGGTACCTCGGCGTGTGAGTGTCAGGCTGATGACCACGAAGGATGACAACAGAAGCTCCACAGTGCAGAAGCATAGTGGTTCTGGGTACAGTTGCTGTTTGGAACCTTCCTGGCGCTCGATCGGCGTGTGTAAATACGGTGTGGTTACTTCTTATTTGGCTATCTGGTGGCGAAGGCATATACTGTCGATTGACACAATCTTTGAATCGTTACGAGAGCCTTGTCACACATTTACTTAAGGCATGGAGAGCTTTGGAGATCGGCTGTGCTGCTATCCACGGATCTTCGGGGCGGTAATTGGAACACCGTGGAGGGAAGATCGTTGGCTCTGTATTTACCTCAAGACCATTTTAGTAACCTTTATCCTCAAATTGTAATTAGATCAAACATAAATGACTTCTTAAGTAGTGAGTCTTACCACACATATAGAGGCTGGATTCCAAAAATAAGTTATTGTAAAAGTAACGACTGTTTATGTCGCAATTCAGAAGAAGGGTTTTCTATGTAAGCTGGCTCAAATGGCTCTGAACACTATGGGACTTAACATTTGAGGTCATCATTCCCCTAGAACTTAGAACTACGTAAACCTAACTAACCTAAGAACATCACACACATCCATGCCCAAGGCAGGATTCGAACCTGCGACCGTAGCAGTCGCGCAGTTCCGGACTGAAGTACCTAGAACCTAGAAACTGTGATAGATAGAGAGCAGAGAATGCAAGGTAAGATGAATGATGTGGGTGCAGAATGACTTCTCAAACCAATTCCTGTATAGCGTTTCTTTATCAGTCAAGCAGAATACAGGTGGGTGTTATCGTGGAAGAGAACCGTTGTCCCTGGATTACGTCTCCAAAACGTCTCAGCTGTTGATAATAAATGTCAGTAGCAACTGTTGCTCCTCAGTATATCAAACCGTTGTTGTTAGACAGATGCATAACATTATCTTCTGTGGACGAGCACAGATCTTTGTACGAGGAGTTGCGGCTTTGTTTGGGCTCAGCCAGTCCTTTCTTTTCCTTGTGATAAGCATAACGAGACCATTTATCGCCACCAGTAACAACACAATATGGAAATAGTCGGTATTATTCTCGACCCAATCGATGATGAGCAAGCAGAAGTGTACTTACAGCCACCCTCCGATTTGTATGATTTTGGGTTAGAGATGAGATTTTAGAACATTCTCCATTGCATACCAATTTCGCACGGTAATGGAATGATCACAGTTTATCAAATTTGCCAGCTCTCGAGTACACTGACGTGAATCGTTGTCGATTAACACGTTTAAACGATCTTCATCAAACACCGAAGAACATCCTGAACGTGAAGAGTCGCTAATGTCAAAACGATCCTCCTTAAAACGAGATAACTCTTTTCTTTCCGCGCTCTGCCCAATGGCGTTATGCCCACACATGCTGCCTGCGCTCCTGTCATCCCTCTATTGAACTCAAACAGAGAAATACGTCGGAAATGTTACGATTTCCCCATTTGTCACTCCATTTTCTAGCGTCTACAGCTCCAAATGACAATATGTAAATCAAACAACAGCAGCAAATTACAAATGAAAATGACAATCAATAAATAAGCCCATAGCAATCGCAGTACCTACATACAAAAAAAAAAAAATGCTAAAAGCTTAACTACCTGTCTAATATCTTCATCTATATGACTACTCTTCAATTCAGAACTGAATGCTTGGCACAGAGTTCACTGAGCCAGTTTCAAATTGTTTCTAAACCATTCCACTCTTGAACACCACGCGGGAAAGACGAACACTTAATCCTTCAGCATGAGCCCTGATTTGTTCTATTTTATTACCACAATCAGTAGATGAGCGCCAACAAACTGTTTCCGCATTCGAAGGAGAAAGGTGCAGACTGAAATTTCGTGGAAAGATCTCACCATAACGAAAACTAGTTTTCTTTTAATGACTGCCACTTCAGTTCGAGTATCATATCCAAGACACTCTCCCCCCTATTTCGCCATAATACAAAATGAGCTGCCCTTCTTTGAACTTTTTCGATGTTCTCCGTAAACCCTTTGTCACAGCGATTCCATACTGCGCAGCAGTGCTCCAGAAGAGGACGGACAAGAGCAGTGTGGGCAGTCCGTTTAACAGACCTGCTGCAACCTCTGTTTTGCCTAAAAAAGGCGTTTATTAGTTTGCTTTCCCTACAAGATTATCTATGTCATCGTTCCACTTTAAGTTACTCGTAATAGTATGTAGCTGAACTGACAGCATTTACACTTGTAAGTATCATGTAACCAAAATTTAACGCATTCCTCTTAGTAATCATGTGGATGACCGACACTTTTCAATACTTGAAGTCAATTGCCGCTTTTCGCACCATACACGCGTTTTATCTACATCATTTTGAAATAGTTTTTAATCATCTGATTACTTCACTAGACGGAAAATGACATCATCATCTGCAAACATTCTAAGAGGTCTGCTCAGGTCGTCTCCTAGATCGTTTATACTATAGATAAGGCAGTGACAGACATTACTTCTGTTTTACTCGATGACTTTCAGTCAGTTACTGCGAACTAACCTTTTTGTCAGGAAATCACGAATCCAGTCGCATAAATGAGACGTACTCCATAGGTAACAAAATGATAGCTTGTCAGGAACAGCGTCAAAAAATTACTGGAAGTCTAGAAAAGTTGGATCAATTTGATATTCCCTGTCGATAACACAAGTTACTTACTTTGAATGAGGACCTAGTTGTATTTCACATGTTCAGTATTTTCAGAATCCGTGCTATTTGTCAACAGATCGTTTCCTTAGAGGTAATTCGAAATGTTTGAACACAGTATACGTTCCAAACTACTACTATAATTCGATGTCAGTGATATGGGTCTGTAATTCATCGGATTACTGCTGTTTCCTTTCTTGATATTCTGTGGGACCTGTGCAACTTTCCAGTCCTTAGGTACCGATCTTTCATCGAACGAGCTGTTGGATATGATTCCTAGGTATAGAGCTGTTACATCAACATCCACTGAAGGTAATATAACGGGCATACAATCCGGACAAGAAGACTTGCCTTTATTATATGATTTGGATTGCTTCACTACACCGAGGATATCTATTAAGTTGCTCACGTATTCAGCAGTTATTGATTCAAATTCTGCAATATTTACTTCAGCTTCTTTGGTGAAGATATTTCAAACAGCATGTATAGTAACTACGCTTCAGTGGTACTACTATCGGTAAAATTACAATTGCTAACATACAACGAAGGTAACTTTCCACTGGTGTTCTTTTCAAATGACTAGAATCTCTTTGGATTGTCTGCCAGATATCGAGATATGGTTCTATTACGGAAAGTATTAAAATCATTTCGCGTTGAAGTCAGCGCATAGTTTCTAGCTGCAGTAAAACCAAGCCAATCTTGGGGATTTTGTGTTGTTTCATTTGTCATTTCATTTTTTTCACTGCAACAGTGTTCTGACCTGTTTTGCGTGCAATGAGGGATCAGTACCAACACTTATTAATTTATGTGGCGTTTATCTCTCAGTTGCTGTCTATACTATTTCTTTGAATTCAAGCCACATTTGGTCTACGCTTACATCTGTAATTACGTTGGACAGAGTAGACTGTCTCTTAAGAAGGCGTCAAGTGAAACATTATTTGCTTTCTTAACTATATATATTTTGCGTTTAGTTTTAGTGTATGTGGATGTTACGTTATTTATTCTCGCTACAACGACTTTTTGGTGATTAATCCCTGTATCCGTCGTGATGTTAGCTATTTGCTCAGGATTATTTCTGATAAGTGGTTATTAATGTTTTCGCAATCACTTAAGGTGAGCTTCTGAATTAATTGTTCAAAATAATTTTTGGAGAAAGCATTTAGTATGATTTCTGACGAAGTTTTATGCCTACCACGTACTTTAAACACAGATTTTTAGTCAACATATCAAGGGCTGATTAAAAATGGTTCAAATGGCTCTGAGCACTATGGGACTTAACATCTGAGGTCATCAGTCCCCTAGACTTAGAACTACTCAAACCTAACTAACCTAAGGACACGACACACATCCATGCCCGAGGCAGGATTCGAACCTGCTACCGTAGCAGCAGCGCGGTTCCGGACTGAAACGACTAGAACCGCTCGTCCACAGCGGCCGGTGTTACGGCGTTCTGAACGCTTTCAAGCAAAAACGGCTTTGTGCTTTTGACGTCCTCGATCTGAGCGTTTTCTGCAGTTGATTATTTAAGTAAGTCTGGTAGAGCGTAATAACCTGACCTCCGTTTAGTGATGAGATAGTGGACCTAGTAGTAGGGAAAAATTATTGTGAGTCTGAATTATGCTGTCCAATGGTCAAACGATTTCGGGAGTGTAACCGTGTCTTGAAATGAGTTGGGTCTCGTCGTGACTGAGAGACATCCGTCCTGTTTGACAGATAACAAAGGATTGATATCAGACAACTGTTCCTTTCTCTGTGACGGTTATCCTGTCTCGTACGTTTCCGAAAGTAGTTATACCAATCCTTGGTTAATTTAACAGTGTCGCACCCCTTTAGTTAGATATTTAAACTGAGTTACTAGTTTGACCGTATTATTATTCCGAGTACGGTCGCACTGAAGGGTGTCTAACCCGCACCACATAGTTGTCGTGACTATTCCTCGGTACAGCGTATGTAGGCAAACTTAAAACGGCGCGAGGTATTTAAGGTATGGAAACTACCATGTTCTATTAACCGAGCTTGTGGCTCTGTGCGTGGCTACATTGCGCTGAAGCTCTGGAGTATGAATTGTACAGTGTTCTGTGCGGGCCTGGCTTAAGGGCTTTGGTTGAAAATTATCTTAACATCTTTATATTTGTGGTGTTTTAATGGACCTAGAGAACGTATTTGAGCAGTGGTTTTGTAATATAGCCTATGTTATTGCCTTATGGGAGGTTTTTCATTTAAGACTTGTTACCAGTTTTCGCAGGCTGCAATGGGTATTTTAGGAGATATCTTACTATTACCATTTGAGTTACTTTTGTGTAATTTGTATGATAAAGTTATTATTGCAACTTTAATTTTGCTGAGTATTTTCTTTATACTTATTACTGAGTTATGATAGGCCCGCTGCATTCTAATTCTGGGGGCCATTTTTTAAATACACCCACACAGATAGCGATTATTAGTTTTAAGGCGCGATAGAGAGTCTCATTATGTATATATACTAACTGTTTTGCCTGCGGGAAGGATTTTGTTAAATATACTAGCCTCCAATAGTAGAGCGTTTGAGAACAAATTAAACTGCCATTTGTGGTTTTCTTTAACTGTCGCAGTGGATGTCAGGGTCCGTACTAAGCTATCGCTAAAACTGTAGTAGTGATTCATGGTGACTAGACTCCCACAAATCCGGCCATTTGTGGCACATTTGGGTGCCGCATTAGTAGAAGTTCCTGATTATTCAGTGACTGAAATTTATTTTATTCATTTATTTTGTTTTCTATTTATTTTGAAAACATAGGGGATATAGTGTAATGTACTTTATTAAACCGAAGGATACAATTTTAAAAGACAGAGGATATACTTTATTGAATCCAAGAAGACATTAATTTTCAAAGAATACTTAGTCCTTGAGTGTTTACTGTACATAACTGTACAGTTCTAACACACACTATGAAATATGTCTCTAATTTTTAACTGTCGTAATGATGATACGCGACGGTGGCATGCTTTATCACGGGACCGCTTTACAAGCACTACATCGGTACTGCACGTATCTGGTTGTTGCATAATGTACTGCAGGAAGACCTCGGCAACGTCAGCACCAGCAGTGTGAGAAGTCTTCATGCTCTCTCCACCTGTCTCCCCTTCTTCATCACTTTCGTCGTTACTTTCTTGTACGCTTTTGATTATTTCTTCATCTGTTTGGTCCGTATCACAGTTTTCCTCATTTAGCCACTTAGTAACATCTTCATCGTCAATTTCTTCTACGTCTGGAAGGTTGAGGAACCTGTCAGTGTACAAAGTAATTGATAATCCCGAACTGACTGGATCATTGCTGTCAATCACTACTGGATCCAGCTCGAAATCACTGGATGGCCATAATTTTCTCCAGCTCTTCATTATGGTAGCGCTCTCCACTTTAACCCATGCTTCGGCTACTTGGGAAAGAACACCACGTATGTTAACTTCTTTCCACGCCTTCAGCATAGTCTCGATAGAGTCGTTTTCACTTTCGTTCGGCAAGGAGACGAGAAGTGAATGTCGGTAATGACGTTTAATTAATTCCAAAATTTCCTAGTCCATGGGCTGAACTAGGGCTGTCATATTGTGTGGAAGAAAGAGTGCTTGTGCACGTATACCAACGGACTTTAGAGAAACATCTGAAGGATGATTGGGACCATTGTCAATTATAAGAATAGCTTTCAGTGGAAGCTTTTTCTTCTTTACCTCTTATCTTACTGCTGGTACAAATGTTTCATCGAGTCACCGAGAGAATATTTGTCTTTCCATCCACGCTTCCTTCTGCACGCAATACTGCACTGGTAGAATATTTATGTCAGTGTGTTGAAAACAACGTGAATATTGGTATTTTACAGTCACCATAAGCGGTAGTTTATGACTCCCATTTGCAATACAATAAGCCATTAATGTTACGCACTGTTTCTGCTGCTTGTAACCACGAGTTTCCTTCTCAGTGTTGCCAGCTAATGTTTTTGAAGGAAGCATCTTGTAAAAGAGACCTGTTTCATCAGCATTAAAGCCGACCGAGCGGTTCTAGGCACTTCAGTCCGGAACAGCGCGACTGCTACGGTCGCAGGTTCGAATTCTGCCTCGGGTATGGACGTGTGTGTGATGTCCTTAGGTTAGTTAGGTATAAGTAGTTCTAAGTCGTAGAGGACTGATGACCTCAGATGTTAAGTCCCGTATTGTTAAATGCAGCTGAGTTTTCGTTTATAATCGGGCCACTGACTGAAATTCCATTACTGCGTTGTTGTATGAACCATCTACACTCCTGGAAATGGAAAAAAGAACACATTGACACCGGTGAGTCAGACCCACCATACTTGCTCCGGACACTGCGAGAGGGCTGTACAAGCAATGATCACACGCACGGCACAGCGGACACACCAGAAACCGCGGTGTTGGCCGTCGAATGGCGCTAGCTGCGCAGCATTTGTGCACCGCCGCCGTCAGTGTCAGCCAGTTTGCCGTGGCATACGGAGCTCCATCGCAGTCTTTAACACTGGTAGCATGCCGCGACAGCGTGGACGTGAACCGTATGTGCAGTTGACGGACTTTGAGCGAGGGCGTATAGTGGGCATGCGGGAGGCCGGGTGGACGTACCGCCGAATTGCTCAACACGTGGGGCGTGAGGTCTCCACAGTACATCGATGTTGTCGCCAGTGGTCGGCGGAAGGTGCACGTGCCCGTCGACCTGGGACCGGACCGCAGCGACGCACGGATGCACGCCAAGACCGTAGGATCCTACGCAGTGCCGTAGGGGACCGCACCGCCACTTCCCAGCAAATTAGGGACACTGTTGCTCCTGGGGTATCGGCGAGGACCATTCGCAACCGTCTCCATGAAGCTGGGCTACGGTCCCGCACACCGTTAGGCCGTCTTCCGCTCACGCCCCAACATCGTGCAGCCCGCCTCCAGTGGTGTCGCGACAGGCGTGAATGGAGGGACGAATGGAGACGTGTCGTCTTCAGCGATGAGAGTCGCTTCTGCCTTGGTGCCAATGATGGTCGTATGCGTGTTTGGCGCCGTGCAGGTGAGCGCCACAATCAGGACTGCATAGGACCGAGGCACACAGGGGCAACACCCGGCATCATGGTGTGGGGAGTGATCTCCTACACTGGCCGTACACCACTGGTGATCGTCGAGGGAACACTGAATAGTGCACGGTACATCCAAACCGTCATCGAACCCATCGTTCTACCATTCCTAGACCGGCAAGGGAACTTGCTGTTCCAACAGGACAATGCACGTCCGCATGTATCCCGTGCCACCCAACGTGCTCTAGAAGGTGTAAGTCAACTACCCTGGCCAGCAAGATCTCCGGATCTGTCCCCCATTGAGCATGTTTGGGACTGGATGAAGCGTCGTCTCACGCGGTCTGCGCGTCCAGCACGAACGCTGGTCCAACTGAGGCGCCAGGTGGAAATGGCATGGCAAGCCGTTCCACAGGACTACATCCAGCATCTCTACGATCGTCTCCATGGGAGAATAGCAGCCTGCATTGCTGCGAAAGGTGGATACACGCTGTACTAGTGCCGACATTGTGCATGTTCTGTTGCCTGTGTCTATGTGCCTGTGGTTCTGTCAGTGTGATCATGTGATGTATCTGACCCCAGGAATGTGTCAATAAAGTTTCCCCTTCCTGGGACAATGAATTCACGGTGTTCTTATTTCAATTTCCAGGAGTGTATAAACAGCTCCGTCCAGTTCTTCACTCTCACTCTTTCGCATAACCTTCCGTTTCTCCGACTCACTATCAATTTGTGTTGAGTACTGTCGAATAACATCTTTCTTTTGATGTCATAAATAGTTGCTCGTCCAACACTGAACTCAGCAGCAATGGCGTTCTGTGAAGAACCTCGATTTAACTTATCTAAAATTTCGAGTTTCTTCTTGTGATCTAGTGTAACGTGTTTCCTTTTAGAAGACATAATTCCGAACTATAAAGAAAGCTACAATTTCAAATACAGTATATGAAGCATTGTTTAACTAAGCACTGTTGCGCACGACAATTCCTTGTGCACGCATTTTTAGATGTGCGACGGATTTCTGAGAGGATGGACTACTGAGGGCCGGATTAGGGAGAGTCAAGTGTAGTTTCAACCTAGCCTTACCCTGGGGGGGTACGTTGAACTTTATTCTGTGACAGTTCCTTCCCACCAGACATGCTGAAGAAGCCCTTCCGCATCCAGAGCAAGTCAAGCAGACGCCAAGGGACGCCAAGTGCCAGACACCTTTAAGAGCTTCAACTATTCTTTGCGAACTTTAAATTAATAAAACAGAATAAAGTTAACTTCACCAGAATTAATATCTAGCCGTCTTCTGCCATTACGTGATCGTATCCCGATTCAAAGTGATAGCATTTTGCACTGATTATTTACTAGAACTTAGTATTGAACAGTTTCGTTCAGTGCTCAGATATAATTACGAACTGTGCAAAATGCTCGTTCTTTGTAGTTTATTCTGAGAAATTTGAATCTTCTACATTTCGCGTACGGGGACGAACATCAATTTTACGCAGTGAGATTTACATTACTAGTTAGGACCGTCATTTTAATTTCGCATTCCCTGGGGACTTATTTCAAAACCCGTATCGCATGTGGTCTCACTTCAACCTAACTTAATATTGCTTTCTAACCCATTATCTGGAGTGAGGGAAGATAGTGAATAATGAATTTTCTAACACTAAGTCTGAGAACTATTACACAATCAGCTTAATGGCTCTTGCATTGAAGTTCCTGATAAAAATAATATACAAAATAATCGAAAAGACAACTGAGACTCAGCCTACCCATCCCTGTTAAATAGACGGAACCGGCCACAGTGGACAGGAATACTACAATTTTCAACACCACCGTTAGCTGGAATTTCATGAAATCATTTATTGGCAACCTGTTTCGACGATACAGTTCGTCATCGTCAGGCCCTAAAAGTAATATGAAAATGGTGACATTATCACCATAATGACTTCAAAAGCAAAACTGGAAAAACTGAATCTTCAATTACAATAAGTAAAACACAGTTATATTGTTCTTTAAAAACGATCTCTACACTACCTTACCAAATGTAATATACATGTTACATTTGGTAAGGTAGTGTAGAGATCGTTTTTAATTAGTGTTCGTCATTCATCTAGTTACACCTTCTTCTGCGTGACAATATATATATATATATATATATATATATATATATATATATATATATATATATATAACTTCACTTAACGAACGTTTATTCAGCACTTGCACATACAAGTGCAAGCAGCCAACTGCCTCCGGCGTAACACCGAGATGCTGTTCTTTTAAGGAGGAAGCAATGTCGCAGTGGTTATGACACTAAACTGTTGCATGGAGGGTCATGAGTTAATAACTCACCTGAACTGTATAATTTTAATTTCTACATTCGGTTTGAGTACATTCTAGAAGTGTCCACAAATGTCAAGAATCATTGCACCTGAATGTTCTGTAGCTGTGTATATATGTATGTGTTCTGGCCGGAGGCAACCTCCAGGTTGACAAAAAGTCACACTGATACGTCGTCCTAGTTCGGGAACTAGTCATCGGTCCTGCATACTCCGACTTCCGATGACTGATGCTAACCCTGGCAGTGATCTTCTTTGAACTTCTGCCGCTACGCGCTTCGTCACCTTTCCACTTGTTGCCTGTTACTTGAGCTTCGAATTTACACTGGGTGGCAGGATCCTTGTACGGCTTCATTAGAAGGACGTGAACCGCATCTCTGACCTTTCGTCGTCTTGTGTCGGGGTCAAAATCTAAGTGAGATCAGACAACAGTCTTACAACATTATATGATCTAAAGTAGCGCCTGAGGAGCTTCTCAGAGAGACCAACTTCCCGAACAGGAGTGAAGATCCAGACGAGATCACCAGGCTGGTAGACAACAGGGCGGTGTCTCGCATCATACCTTCGGCGATCCTTTCCTTGAGCCTGCAGGGTGTGGAGTCGAGCTAACTGCCGAACTTCCTCAGTTCTAGTTAACATCTGGCCGATGTAGTCGTCGTCCACGTCATCAGGATGTAACGGAAACACAGCGTTCATCGTCGTAATCGCCTCACGCCCATGCACTAGGAAAAATGGTGTAAATCCTGTAGTGTCTTGTTTGGCGGTGTTGTAGGCATACGTCACGAAAGGTAGCACCTCATCCCAGTTTCTCTGCTCAACATTGACGAACATTGATAGCTTGTTAGCCAAGGTCTTATTAAGGCGTTCAGTAAGCCCGCTAGTTTGCGGATGGTAGGTAGTCGTCATGTGACGAGTAATGTCGCACCGACGGTTTATCTCTGTCACAAGATTCCACTGAAATACTTTCTCTCGATCCGTAATTAACGACCTTGGGGCACCGTGATTTAATACAATGTCCTCCACGATGAATTTGGCTACCTCGGATACTTCGGCTGTTTTCACGGCTTTTGTAATGGCATACCGTGTCAGATAATCAGTGCGAACAATAATCCATCTATTGCCACTAGCAGACGCTGGAAATCGTCCGAGGAGGTCAATCCCAACATGATGGAAAGGCGTTTCGGCAAGTGGAATTGGTATAAGTCGGTCATGTGGTCTCTGAGGAACTGCCTTTCTCCTCTGGCACTCTCTACAGAACGACACATTGTGACGGACGTTCCTAAATAAACCTGGCCAGAAAAAGTGTCTTGCGTATTCTATCGTAGGTCTCGATAAAACCTAAATGTCCTGCCTCAGGTGAGTCATGGAATTTCTGTAGCACATCTAAGCGCATGTGTTTAGGAATCAGTGGTAGCCACCTCTTTCCAAACGGATCGAAGTTTTTCTTGCAAAGTAATCCATTAACTACCTTAAAAATGCCCTTTCACATCCACTGACCGATGTAAGGCAAGCATAATTTGAGATATCTTGGCGTCCTCCTTCTGCTCAGCAGAGAGATCCTGTAGTGCAGTAAGACAGTCACTATCTTCATCAAAGTCTTCATGGACTTGCACAGGGTTTCTTGAGAGACAGTCGGAATTTGGTGTTTTCTTCCACTCTTGTACACTATGGTAATGTCATACTCTTGAAGACATAGAGCCCACCTGGCGAGTCGTCCTGTTGGATCCTTAAGACCTGTCAGCCAACAAAGTGAATGATGGTCTGTAACAACTGTGAATGGCCTTCCATAGAGATAATATGGAAATTTGCACATGGCCCAGATCACAGCAAGACATTCTCTTTCTGTAGTTGAGTAGTTTCTCTCGGCCTTTGTAAGTGTCCTAGAAGCATAAGCTATAACCTTCTCTTTTTCATCTGAAATTTACACTAGAACAGCACCCACCCCATACTCACTGGCATCTGTGTGTGGTTCTGTAGGTGCTGTCTCATCATACAGACATAGTACGGGGTCAGTCGTCAGAGATTTTCGCTGCATAACGGAAGAACCCTGCTGCGCGCCACCCTAGTTAAATCTAGCATCAGCTTTTAACAACACTTGGAGTGGCCTAGCTTTGATACAAAAGTCTTTGATAAAATGATGGTAATAAGAACATAATCCAAGGAAGCTTCTCACATCTTTAATACTTTTAAGAATAGGAAAATCCGTTATAACCTCACCTTTCCTTAATCCGGCCGCACACTTTCGTTTGATACAAGGTTTCCAAGTATTTTGTTTCCTTTTGCTCCAAAGAGACAAATTCTCGGATTAAGTTTCAGTCCACCTTGTTGGAGACATTTAAGAACGGCCCTCAGTCTATTTACATGTTCATCAAATGTCTCTGAGAACATTACAATGTCATCTAAATAACAAAGATACATCGTCCACATGAGGTGACGTAGAAGATTATCCATCATCCGTTCAAAAGTTGCTTGTGCATTACACAAAGCAAACGGCATTACCGTTGACTCATACAGGCCCTCAGAGGTGATGAATGCAGTTTTCTGACGATCAGCCTCAGCTACTTTGATTTGCCAGTATCGTGAGTACATGTCCATGGTTGAGAAAAACTTAACCCCCTTCAGACAATCTAGTGCAGGCTCATCCAAGAATTACGCCCGGCGGGCGCGCCCGCGCCCCGCGGGCGCAAGACATTCTACACTCCTGGAAATGGAAAAAAGAACACATTGACACCGGTGTGTCAGACCCACCATACTTGCTCCGGACACTGCGAGAGGGCTGTACAAGCAATGATCACACGCACGGCACAGCGGACACACCAGAAACCGCGGTGTTGGCCGTCGAATGGCGCTAGCTGCGCAGCATTTGTGCACCGCCGCCGTCAGTGTCAGCCAGTTTGCCGTGGCATACGGAGCTCCATCGCAGTCTTTAACACTGGTAGCATGCCGCGACAGCGTGGACGTGAACCGTATGTGCAGTTGACGGACTTTGAGCGAGGGCGTATAGTGGGCATGCGGGAGGCCGGGTGGACGTACCGCCGAATTGCTCAACACGTGGGGCGTGAGGTCTCCACAGTACATCGATGTTGTCGCCAGTGGTCGGCGGAAGGTGCACGTGCCCGTCGACCTGGGACCGGACCGCAGCGACGCACGGATGCACGCCAAGACCGTAGGATCCTACGCAGTGCCGTAGGGGACCGCACCGCCACTTCCCAGCAAATTAGGGACACTGTTGCTCCTGGGGTATCGGCGAGGACCATTCGCAACCGTCTCCATGAAGCTGGGCTACGGTCCCGCACACCGTTAGGCCGTCTTCCGCTCACGCCCCAACATCGTGCAGCCCGCCTCCAGTGGTGTCGCGACAGGCGTGAATGGAGGGACGAATGGAGACGTGTCGTCTTCAGCGATGAGAGTCGCTTCTGCCTTGGTGCCAATGATGGTCGTATGCGTGTTTGGCGCCGTGCAGGTGAGCGCCACAATCAGGACTGCATAGGACCGAGGCACACAGGGGCAACACCCGGCATCATGGTGTGGGGAGCGATCTCCTACACTGGCCGTACACCACTGGTGATCGTCGAGGGGACACTGAATAGTGCACAGTACATCCAAACCGTCATCGAACCCATCGTTCTACCATTCCTAGACCGGCAAGGGAACTTGCTGTTCCAACAGGACAATGCACGTCCGCATGTATCCCGTGCCACCCAACGTGCTCTAGAAGGTGTAAGTCAACTACCCTGGCCAGCAAGATCTCCGGATCTGTCCCCCATTGAGCATGTTTGGGACTGGATGAAGCGTCGTCTCACGCGGTCTGCACGTCCAGCACGAACGCTGGTCCAACTGAGGCGCCAGGTGGAAATGGTATGGCAAGCCGTTCCACAGGACTACATCCAGCATCTCTACGATCGTCTCCATGGGAGAATAGCAGCCTGCATTGCTGCGAAAGGTGGATATACACTGCACTAGTGCCGACATTGTGCATGCTCTGTTGCCTGTGTCTATGTGCCTGTGGTTCTGTCAGTGTGATCATGTGATGTATCTGACCCCAGGAATGTGTCAATAAAGTTTCCCCTTCCTGGGACAATGAATTCACGGTGTTCTTATTTCAATTTCCAGGAGTGTAGTTCAGCGCCCCGTCCGCGACCGTGTGTCGCTAGTGTCGCCATAGGAGCGAGGGAGAGAGAGAGAGAGAGAGAAAGAGAGAGAGAGAGAGAGAGAGAGAGAGAGAGAGAGAGAGCTGCAGAGCGAGTGAGACCGCACAGCACTGCTCTGCGCTGGACTGTCCCGCGGTCAGATCTAACGTAAACAAAATATTCTATTTTAGAATTAATTTTATGTAAGGGATATAGAGTCTCATTCTTAATGTTAGTAGTTACAATTAAGTATTTTTTGTTATACTTCGTGCTACAATTTCTTGTATCCCTTTTCAGAGTTTAGAAATCGGATACTTCGTTTGCTGTTTTGTACGTAATAATTTTAACTGACCAAGTTTGAAAACTTATTAAAATAGAATTAAGGTTATAAAGCTCCTTGATTCTTACAGTCAACATTGTTAAAGAAGACAATTAACATTTTACACGTTTTTATTTTTCGAGGAAACTATTTTGTCTAGGCTTAGTACAATATTCTGTGAGACTGCTAACCTCAAAGAATTGGTCAAATTTTTATCGCCAAGGAATGAACGGTTCTTAGTTTTAGCAAGCTTTAAAAGAGAGAAAAAGCGCTCACAAATATACGTGGAACCAAGCATTGAGAGAACTTTGGCCGTGTGCTTGTGCAATAGAGGATATTTCTCTCGTGGAAGACAGCTGTAAAAGTCATCCAAAGTTTTACACATAAGAAAGCGCTCCTTCGGGCGGATATGGCACTGTAGGTCAATCAGCTCTAGTTGAAGCACTTGTGAGACGTCCTCTGCCCGAAGGGAAAATGGGCGAACAAATATATCTATCGGCTGGCGTTCGGGCGTTCCGCACTGCCAGCTAAGCGGCACGGCTCGGCCACTGCAGCAACATACGAATTCGCCTGGGGCGCTGGCCGCGGGCGATCGCGGCCGCTAGCGTCCCAGGGGCACAGTTTGAACGAGCCTGATCTAGTGTATCGTCAATTCGTGGAAGAGGGTAAACGTCCTTTTTAGTTGTCTTATTAAGCTTCCTGTAATCAACACAAAAGCGCCAACTGCCATCCCTCTTCCTGACGAGGACGATTGGTGACAACCATGGGCTCTGCGAAGGTTGAACGATGTCATTCTTCATCATTTTTCTACCTCTTCCCGCATTATTCGACATTCCATTGCTAACACACGGTATGCTCTCTGGCTTATTGGTTGATGGTCTCCAGTGTTAGTCCAGTGCTTCACCGTCGATTTGTCTAATTTGCTCGTCACCTGTTGATAGAAGCATTCAGAGGTACTCTTGAAGAATGGCAAGTAGCTTCTTCTGTTGTTCGTTAGTGAGATCCGGTGATAGTCGAGCTAGAAGATCTTGACTCATAGTGGTCACGCTAATTTCGCCCACAGACTCGGCATAGGAGGTTTCTATGACGCTCAGCTGTTCTTCAGTTAACGGCTCAGCATTGGCTACGCACATGCGTCTTGGAAGGACCAGCGCTTCCCGGCGACACTTAACTATCCATAATTCACCGAATCCGCTCTTAAACGAGACGACAGAGGCTGGGTTGACCAAGTTATTCTTCAGTGGTGTGCTTCTCTTAAATTCCACTACAAGATCCATGGGTTGATGCATGGCATGACACGTGACAGTTACGTTTCTAGCGCTGATTGTAGGAATGATCACTTCATCAGCACACATAGTCTCCACACACTCGGATGCGCATCTTCCTGTGCACAGTATCTGACCTCGCCTAAAATAATCTTGGAGCGACCACAATCTATAATTGCCTCGGAAGATTTCAAAAAGTCCCACCCTAGAATGACGTTATGACCATACTCTTGTAAGACGATGAACTCTAAGGGCTGTGTATGGCCATTTATACCCACACGAATGGAACATCTTCCTGTAGGTTTTACATATTTCCCATTAGCCACCTTCGGCAGAGATGTTTCGCTGTCGACGAATACAGTTTTCTGCAACGGGCGACGGTACTTCTCCGAAATGACTGAATATGAGGCTCCAGAGTCCACAAGAGCTTGGGCTGGTCTGCCATCCATGAGGATATCGACGTAGTTTCCTATCATTTTTGTAGTGATTGACGGCGGAGGATTTTTCTCATCGGAAGCCTCACCTCCAAGGAAGGTTGCACCCTTAAGTTCTCTAGGTTGAGGTGGCTAGGTGATCGGCTGGAGCTTCTAAACAGCGATGGAGACCTTGATCGACGTGTTGGGGAGCGTTGCTTCCAGCGGCTAGCTTTCGGCGATGGTAAATTCTGCACCCACATATTCTTGTTCATCGTTGTCGTGCCGGAGTTGGCATTGGCTAAGATCGGTCCGCTGTCTTCTGGCGCGGGCAACATCAAATGGAAAATGAAGGACGAGAGATTAGGTTCAATGTCTGTTCCACTGCCTCCCTTATGAATTCTTGAAGCGTTTCGGTTTTTTGCTCGCCTTGCAATCCAAGTGCCTTCTGAACTTCCTTTCTCACTATCTGATGAAGACTACTTATGAAATCAGTTGCTTCCTCCATCACAGCGATAAGACGTTTGGAAGCGGTTCAAACCTCTTACGTGTAATTCTTTTTTGATGCAATGTCTCGATATACTGGCACCATTTTATGACGTCATCTGCTGTCGAAACCTCCTTCAGGAGTAGGGCTTCATAAATGTCCTCAGCGCCGGTCTTGGTGGCCGAGTGGCTCTAGACACTCCAGTCCGGAACCGCGCTGCTGCTACAGTCGCAGGTTCGCATCCTGCCTCGGGCATGGATGTGTGTGATGTCCTTATGTTAGATCGGTTTAAGTTCTAAGGGACTGATGACCTCAGTTGTTGAGTCCCATAGTGCTCAGAGCCGGTTTTGAACATGTCCTCAGCAACAACCTTTATGAAATGTGCAACCTTATCTTCCTCCTTCATTTTAGGATCCACTATTTTACACAGTTCCAAGACGTCTTGAATGTAGGACGCTGTAGTTTCTCCTGGACGATGTGCCCAGTACTTTAATTTCTCTTTAGCCTTACACTTCTGTCGTTGTGTGTCGCCGAAATACTTGCGCAGTTCCGCCTGGAGTACTTCCCAGCCAGTGAACTTCTCCTCGTTGTTCTCACACAATAGCTTGGCAGTGCCCTCCAAGTAGAAAAATACGTTATACAAACACACGGTGTCATCCCATTTGTTAAATTTGGCTTTACGCTTCCGCCATTTGTTTGGATCTTGGCCTTCGTCGACAGAGAACCCGGAAGAATGTCTCATGTGGTAGCACACAGTTGCTGACATCGTTACGTCCTCTTCTTCTTCTGTCTCCGATAGATTGCAATCTCTTGAATATGGCTTGATCTCGGGTTTCTGTCGTGGCATGATTGGAGCCACTGTGTCGTCGATAATGTGCGCTTACACAAGATCAAATACCAAGTGCCTCCACCAGCACAATGTCACGTAGAAGAAGGTGTAATTAGATAAATGACGAAACTAACTTCACTTAACGAACGTTTATTCAGCACTTGCACATGCAAGAGCGCGGAACGAACTGCCTCCTGCCAGAACACATACAGTGTATATACAGCTGCAGAACATTCCAGTACAATGATTCTTGACATTTGTGGATACTTATAGAATGTACTCACACCGAATGTAGAAGTTGAGATTGAATGGTCGATATGAGGTTTGAACTCAGAACCCTCCATGCAACAGTTTAGTATCAAAACCACTACACCACGGGTCTACTCACCATCTTCCGCGACAATTATATATATCGAAATAGTGAAATATGTATCGGAGCTCATTAGTGACAGCTCAAGATACCTAAATAAGGCCTGTAGACCAGAAGCATGAGATGAAATCATCGTAATATACCTGCTACCGGAAGACGACAGAAAGCTGCATGAGAATAGGCCGAATCTATGTAGTACATAGCACACAACAGGAAAATTAGGAAGGATCTCGTGCTGCCTGCGCGTTCCTCTGGCAGGATTACTCGACAGAAACCGAAATCGTGGGCCCTCAGGCACTGACTACGACAAAAAGCTACTGTTCTGAAGCAGAACCACTAACTTCGGTGGGTACGAAATTAAACTTTATGCACTTGTCAATGTTAGCTGTTGTTGACATAAGATAAAAAAATAAATAGTAAGGGTATTAATATCCAGAATAATTTACGAGTTTGCGTGGCAAATAATAAGTGGAAATCATCTAGTAGCGTTTCCCAGCTACCGCGATTATCTTGCAAAATCTTGTAAACTGACTGAAAAGAAAACATCTCACAACTTCCGTGTTGCAAATACAGAGAATAACAGCCTCTATCAGAATTAAAGAAGAGGGCAGGAGGTTGGGTGGGCAGGGGTGTATTGGTACGAGATAGGGAGGGGGGTTGGCGAAACTATTACATAAAGCCTGAATGTAATGTAAAGTAACCATGATTACAAAATTATCATCTAAGCTACTAACATCTCACATCATGCACGCATGGTGGATCAACATAACAGGTAACTGTAATCTAGATATAAGGAAGAACAACAACTTACAATTGCGGTGGGTGTGAATACAGGGAATAGCAGCCTGCACCAAAATTAGAAAAATTTACAAATATAGAAGTGATTATTCGAGAACGGGAGAGAAAGGGATGGGATGCATTACCTAAATGCCGCAACAAGGGCTCTTATTTCCGAATGGGAGTTGGCGGAAGTAGGGGCAGAAACCCATTACATAAATAAAGCATAAACACAATGTAAACCGCCACCGAAAACAAAACTATCGTAAGGGCCACTAATATCTAACATCATGTGTATATAGCGGTTCAACATAACACTAAAGGCTGATCTGTATGTGTGAATATACTAACCAAGTACAGTGGCCTACCGTGTACAATTATGTCGCCTGAATGAACACTGTGGTACAACGTAAGGAGGCAATAAAATGGAAACAGAAACACAAAACGGAAAACTCACCTCTAACTACTTAGTGGCTGAAGTTTCCAGAAAAAACTTCAGTCAGGAGGTTCCCCGTGAAAATAATCAGTATCTGTATCTTGTAGAAACAAGTCATACGACGTGAGAACGTCATATCTATAATTAATTACAACCAACATCCTATACCAGTCACACCGGCTCTTCTAAGCAACCACACAATGTGAGATCGAAAACAGAAGTACAGGGAGCGAGAGTTGCACAGAGAAGTAAAAAACGTTTCCAACGACATCGAAATAAATTACTTGGACTGAATCTATGCATATGGTCGATATGTGCGTAGCTGAATTTGCTAGTATAGAAACATATCTATAGCAGACAGAGCCGTTGAAATACGGAACGAAGGGAGTACCAAGAACGCGTTAAGTGCCGACGAACCATACGTGACGTGTAACATATCCATACAACCATACAAACAAAACAAAAAGAAAAAAGTGTACACGTTAAACGACTGCCTGATATGAATAGCCGACGATATACCAGAACGTTCAACATATGTGATCAGTGCTAAGCAGTCCGTAAATGTACCAGTGGCCTTACATCGGGATATTACATGGCCAGCGAAACCCAGAACGTACCTGACACCTTGGTTTAGACAGACAATGTGTATGTAAACCACATCTCGGCCACCAAATACATCAATGTATTCCACAATATTTATCTAATATGGTCGAAAACGTCTTACATATTTTATTACAGTATTTTTACAATACATTTATTAAGGCAGTATACAGATCGTTTTAAATAATGAAAATAGCTATGTACTTCTTATTTCAATCAGAGATTCAATTTTGTTTTCCAGGTCATGATGGTGCTAACGTTGCAATACTGGTATTACTTTTAGGGCCCAATAATGACGAAGTATATCGTCGAAACCAGTTGCTAATGAAATTATAATGAAACTACGGCGCCGGCCGGGGTGGTCGAGCGGTTGTAGGCGCTACAGTCTGGAACCACGAGAACCGCTACGGTAGCAGGTTCGAATCCTGCCTCGGGCATGAATGTCCTTGGGTTAGTTTGATTTAAGTAGTTCTAAATTCTAGGGGACTGATGACCTCAGCAGCTAAGTCCCATAGTGCTCAGAGCCATTTGAACCATTTTGAAACTACGGCTGAAGGTAGTGTTTAAAACTGAAATATTTGAGACTCTGTTAAAGGACAATCAGTTTGGCTTTAGGAAAGGTAAAGGCACTCAAATTGCAGACTTCACTCTGCTATTGATAATGGAAGCAAAGACATAAGAAACTTCAAGAGATGTTCAAAGGCCTTGTTGAGTTGGAAAATATGTTCGACAGTGCTGAATGGTGCAAGATGTTCCAAATTCTGAAAAAGATAAGGGTAGGCTATATGGAAAGACTGTTAATACGCAATATGTACAAGAACAAGATGAAAATTTAAGACTGGAAGACCGAGAGCAAAGTGCTCGAATTCAGTAGGATATAAAAAGAGAATGCAGTCATTCGCCCTTACTTTTTCAATATATACATCCAACAAGCAAGAATGGATAAAAAACAAAGCTTTAGGAGTTGCATTAAAATTTAAGGTAAAAGTAATTTCAATGATAAGATTCACTAATGACGTTACCAATTCGAAGAAAGTGAGGAAGAATCACAGTATCTGTTGAGTGGAATGGTAAGTCCAATGGGTACAGAATATCGATTGAAAGTAAAACAAACGGAGACTGAAGTGGTGAGGAGGAACAGAAGTGTGATTGGCGACAGTATTAACATCAAAACCGATGATCACGAAGTAGACGAAGTTGAAGAAATCTGATAGCTAGAAAGCTTGGAATAACACATGACGGACGAGGAGGACTTAAAAAGCAGATTAGCATGGATAAAAATGGCCTTCCTGTCCAAAAGAAGTCGCCTAGTATAAAGATCAGCTTTTGTCGAAGGGAGAAATTTCTGAGAATATACGTTTCATGTGCAGCATTCTGTGCTGGTGAATTATGGACTGTGGGATAACAGGAAAAGAAGAAAATCAAAAGCCAGCTGAGATGTGGGGTTATAAAAGAGTATTGTAAATTAGGCGAACAGTTAACATAAATGGAGAGGTTTTGAATAGAATAGACCGAAGTAGAAACATATGAAGAATACTGACAAAAAGATGGTGCAGGATGATAGTCATCTGTTAAGACATAATGAAATAACTTCCTGGTTATCAGAAGGAGCTCAAAATGGTAAAATTTGCGGGACAAGACAGAGCCTAGAATAAGGTCTGATCAGCGTACAATGGTTAGCGGAGCATGTGTGTAGATGTGGTTGTAGATGTAGATGTTGATGTAGAAATAATTGAAAACGTGGAACACAAGTACTACTCTGAAATGTACAGGGTGGCACAAGAAACTAATTCGTGCTGCGCAACGAAGAACCAGTCAGAAGACTGATGACGCAGTAAATAGATAAATAAATTAATGAGGGCTCTTACGGATGCATAGAGTAGTTCGTTTTCCCCTCGCTCCATTTGCGAGTGGAACAAAAAAATTAAGACTAACGGTGGTAAAGGTGTCCTCTGCAGCGCAGCGTATGTGAGGTTGCGGATTATGAAAATGTAGATTAGTATTTTATCCATCTTACAGCTGCACGAAAGAAATGTCATTTTCTTAACCGGTTTCAGGCCCTTAGTGTCTTTCTTCAGCAGGCTGTAACTTCCGCATTATTTGCGAGTGTCAAAAATAAGATGAGTGCAGCATATTTCTGTGGTCCAATTTCATGGGCGACAGCAACCTGCTGCATGTATCTTATTTTTGACACTTGCAAATAATGCCATATTTACAACCTTCTGAAGAAGGGCACTCACTGCCTCAAACCGGTTAGGAAAATAAAATTTAGATTTTGCGAATGGTTGCTCATTACTTCAATTAAGATTAGATATAATTTCCTTCGCTTGAAATCCTAGAACGCATAAATTTTATGGCAAAGTCGTAGACCAAGTAACATGTTAATTGTATCTTTGTCGCGTGGGTACCTTAGCAAACGGAAAAAAATTATATTTGTTATGCAAAGGAAAGAGCTTAGAACCAAATAATAATATTAACACATGGGTTGGAAAAGTTAATTTTCGTTATTTCAGGAACTGACAATCTGATGCAGACTGCCTTTCTTTTTTTCAGAGCACTATTGCGTGATCGGTTCCGTATTTATTTAAAAAATTGGATCTCGTGCGCTCGCGTCGGGCACCATTACAGAGAGACCTTTAGTCTGTGGTAAACTGTGTGTGTGTGTGTGTGTGTGAGAGAGAGAGAGAGAGAGAGAGAGAGAGAGAGTGAGTGTGTGTGTGTGTGTGTGTGTGTGTGTGTGTGGGAGCGCTCGCGTCAGCGACAGAGAGAGAGAGAGAGAGCAGACGCAGTAGTGGTAGTGCGGAGTGGGGAGGGCAGTGAAGCGTTTTCATGTCAGCGCACAGTGGCGGCTGGAACACGGGCGTGCTCATGCATTTTCATGACTGGCCACGCGTCCGCACAGGTCAGCTTGACACGGTCCGCATTGTCGAGATGTCCCCCGGTCCCCGTAGTCCACGCCACACTGCAGGCACTGACGCTCGCTGGGCAGCATACGCTGCAGGCGCCAACCCATGCAGAAGTCCTTCCCACATGCGTCACCTTCGTTGAATACGGAGTAAAGGAACATTGTCATAATTAGCCCGTTCCTGTACAGTGTTTCGCACGTACAAATCTACAGTTATGGCTACACTACTGTCATTATGCAGACGCTCACTATCAGCACAATGCGCAAGCTGTTGCTGTTCAACTCTTTGACCTTTCACTTTCCCCGACCTCAGAGAGAAACAGAAATGATGGCCATTTAGTATATACATTCAGAAGTGCGACGTTAATCACAGTTCTGACATGACGGACTTTTTTTATTGTCCTCGATCTTCCGCTCCATTTCATGCGGTCCGCCACGAATTCCTCTCTCGTGCCAACCTCTTCATCGCAGGGCAGCACTAGCAACCTCTGTCCCCAATTATTTGCTGCACTCATTCCAGTCACTGTCTTTCTCTACAACTTCACCGTCTGCAGGTTCCTCTAGTACCATGGAAGTCTTATACCGATGTTTTAACAAATGTCCTCTCATCCTGTATCTTATTCATGTCAGTGTTTTCCATGTATTCCTTTCCTCGCCGACTTTCTGGAGAACCTCCACATTCCTCACATTATCAGTCGTCCTAATTTTCAACATTTGACTGTAGCACCACGTATGAAATCCTTCTGTTCTCTTCTTTTCCGATTTTCTTACAGTCCAAGTTTCACAGCCATACAATGCTGTGCTCCAAACTTGCATTCTTTGAAATTTCTTCCTCAAATTAAGACCTATGTTTCATACAGGCAGATTTCACTTGAATGTCCTTTCTGCCAGCGCTAGTTCAATTTTGTTGACCTCCTTGCTCCGCCCGTCGTTGGTTATTTTGCTGCCTATGTAGTATATTACTTAACATCATCTACTTCCAGAGCATCAATCCTGATGTTATGTTTCCCAGTGTTGTCATTTCTGCCACTTCTCCTTACATCAGTCTTCTTCGATTCACTCTCAGTCTATATTCTGTATGCGTTAGACTATTCATTTCCTTCAGCAGATCCTACAATTTTCTTCACTTTCACTGAGGATAGCAATTTCATCAGTGAATCTTATCATTGATATCCGTTCGCCTTAAATTTTAATTCCAGTCACGAATCTTTCATTTATTTTCATCATTGCTTCTTCGATGTATAGATTGAACGGTTGGGGCTATGGACTGCTTCCCTATCTTACACCATTTTTAATCCGAGCACTTCGTTTTTGGCCTTTCACGCTTATTATTCCCTCTCTGCTCTGGTACATGATCTATATTACCCGTCTCTTCCTGGAGCTTATCCCTATTTTTCTCAAAATTACGAACGTCGTGCATCATTTTACACTGTCGAGTCAACAGATAGAATTGCCGGTCTGATACATTTATGTTTCCTAAATCCAATGTGAACGTCATCTAATACATCCTCAATTTTCTTTCTGGTTCTTTTGTATATTATTCTTGTCAGCAATTTCGATGCATGAGCTGTTAAGCACATTGCGCGATAATTCTCGCACTTTCGGCTCTTGCAGTCTTCGGAACTGTGTGGATGATATTGTTCCGAAAGTCAGATGCTACATGCATTCTACACACCAACTTGAATAATTGTTTTGTTGCCACTTGACTCAATAATTTTAGAAATGCTGATGGAATGTTATCTATCCATTCTGCGTTATTTGATTTTAAGCCTTCCCAACATCTTTTTAATTCGCATTCTGGAGGACACGGTTCAAACCTGTCTCCGGCCAACCTGATTTAGGTTTTTCATGATTTCCCTAAATCGCTTCAGGAAAATGCCGGGATGGTTCCTTTGAAAGGGCACGGCCGATGTCCCTCCCCATTCTAAACCAATCCGAGCTTGTGCTCCGTCTCTAATGACCTCGTCGTCGACGGGACGTTAAGCACAAATCTCAAAATGGTTCAAATGGCTCTAAACACTATGGGACTTAACATCTGAGGTCATTAGTCGCTAGACTTAGAACTACTTAAACCTAGTTAACCTATGGACATCACACACATCCATGCTCGAGGTAGGATTCTAACCTACGACCGTAGCAGCAGCGCGGCTCCGGGCTGAAGCGCCAAGAACCGCTCGGCCACAGTGGCCGGTGCCACAAATCTCCTCCTCCTCATATTTCTTCTTCTGTCACGTCATCAGGCAAGTGTGCCCACTGATAAAAGCCCACAGTATAGTCTTTCCGCCTATATGTTCTCTCGACTGCAGTTATGAGTGGAATCCCCATTGCACTCACAATGTTAACAGTCCTGCTTTTAATTTCGTGGAAGGTTGTTTTGACTGCCCTATATGCTGAGTAAGTCCTACCCACAACAACTCCTTTTTCGATTTCTTCACATTTTTCATGCAGCCATTTCGCCTTAGCTTCCATGCACTTCTTATTGATTTCATTGCTCAGCGACTTGTATATTTTCCGAAACAGTTTTGTTCGTCCTTCTTTCATCGATCAGCTGAAGTGTTTCTTCTGTTATCCACAGTTTCTTCGCTGTTACCTTTTGTGTGTGCCTGTGTTTCTCTTTACAACTTCAATTTGACTACCTACCGAGATAGTCTTTATCAGTCTATGGCCTTAGAGAACATCAAGAGTACCTCTTCATTCTTCTGTACTTCAGTATCCCACTTCTTTGCGTACTGATTCTTCCTGAGAGATCTGTTAAACATCAACCTACTCCTTATCACCACTAAACTGTGATAGCAAACTATCTCAGTTCTTGCGTACGCCTTACAATTCAGTACCTGGCTTCGGAATCTCTGCCTGACTATGATGTTACCTAATTGAAATCTTCCCTTATTTTCCAGCTGTTTCCAAGTACACTTGTTCGTGATATTTGAACGGTGTATTCGCTATTACTACCTGAAATTCGTTGTAGATCTCAGTTACTCTTCTCTCTCATTCCTAGTTTCAAGCACATATTTTCCAGTAACCCTGTCTTCTGCTACTTCCTCTACAGCCCCATTTCAACCCCTATCACTACTAGATGTTCATCTCCCTTTACGTACTACATTACCCTTTCAAGATCTTCGTATATTTTCTCTATCTCTTCATTATCAGCCTGCGACATTGGCATGTATACCTGAACTATCGTTGTTGGTGTTGGTTTGCTGTCGATTTTGATGAAAACAGTCCTATCAGTGAACTGCCCATAGAAACTCGCTCTTTGCCCTACCTTCTATTCATAACGAGTCCAACTCTCGCTATACCATTTCCTGCTGCTGTTGGTATTAACCTATACTCGTTCGGCCAGAAATCCTTATCTTCTTTCCATTTCCTTCACTGACGCAGCACTATATATAGTTTGCGCCTTTTCATATTTTCTAGCTTCCCTACCACGTTCAAGCTTCTGACATTCCACGCCCTTCATTGGTTATTCAGTCTTTTCTCTCATGGACGTCTTGCCCTTGGCAGCTCCCCGTCCTCATCCCCTGCCCCGGAGAACCTGGGTGGGGGGGCCGCTCTAGTCCGGAGCCTTCCTTTGCCAATGGACAGATCTTCACAATACTTTTTTTTTGTAATTACAGTGCACATGCCCTGTGGATACACGTTATGTGTCTTTAATTCGGTGGTTTCCGTTGCCTTCTGCATCCTCATGCCGTTTATTACTGTTGATTCTTCTGCCCTCAGGGCAGTTTCCCATCCCAAGGACAAGAGAGTGCCCTGAAACTCTATCCGCTCCTCTGCCCTCTTTGAGAAGGCCATTAGTATGTTGAGTGTGACTTCTTTTGTAGGAAGTCATAGGCCGCCAGTGCTGATGATTTTTTCTTCAAAATCTATGAAGTGGCGGGGCTCGAACCCATGGTCAAGTACGTTTTAATTACTACCCAAAGACCCTACTCCTAGACCATGAATGACTGCTCATCGCTTATTCTTGACTTTTAAGACATTAAAATAGTAAAATTATTTGAAACATCATCGACAAGCAGAATACGTAAAGCATATGGAAGAAGACAGTTTATATACCTGTAATTTTTCCTGTGGTGCTGTTTGGTTTTACTACTGAGGTGCCATTGATATATGTGCTTCTATCATCCCTTTCTGTTTCTGTTTACGTTCTTCCATCTTATCAGCTGATCTTAACCTGGTGTTTCTCTTTCTCTCCCTCGCTCTTTTCATTTTGCTCTTTCATCTTTAGTCTCAGTTCAGTCTTTGTGGACCAGTACCTCAAATTCTCTTTTAGATGACATTATACATATCTGAAGAGAACGTAACGAGTGAACTAACTGACTTTTCTTAATATACATGTACTCGTTACCACAAATATTGTCACAAATTTATTTTTTTTATCTTTGTTACACAGCGGCTGTGGACTCACCTAACGATGTCTGTTTGGACGTAAGGGAAGCATGAAGGCCACGCCTTCCCAGGTTGATCAAATGTATAAATAAATAAATATTAAACAAATATCCTCACCGAAACGGAATCTGTTACCCGATGAAGCACGATCCGAAAATTTTCGAGTATTGTATAGATGTTCATTCCTTAGCTAGTATTAAACATGTAAACTTCATTTCCTTTCGGAATTGATGATCTTAACCATTCTTCTAATAGTTGTATAATGCAAGTAAATTGTCTCCTCAAAGGCCATCTGAAGGAATTTCTTGACATATTTGGAACACAAAGTGTGCTGCTCATGAAGATAGCAGGTTGGACATTGCTTTGAAAGCATACGGGTATGCATCACATTTCATAGATGCTTTAATGGCTTAAAATAGGGGAACTCGGCAGACCAGTTGAAGATCCGTTCATTCCTCAAGGTGTTTTGGCTTTAATTTCAGATTGGGGTCCTGCATTATACTACCGAAATATGGCAGTTTGCAACCAGGTTATGAAGGGAGTGACAATAGATTGCTGGTTTCAAGACTACATCTCATCGTGACTCATTCTGCAGCCATCGAGTGCAGCAACTGTCGGTGTCATCAGTCGGAATGACATTCACATCTGCCTCATATCCTTTATATTATCAATGGGATGGAGTTCACTCCCTAGTTGATCTTACAACAGTTTTATTAGTGGCAAACCGGGAAATGTTGCTGCACAGGCAGGTACCCTAACTTCAAGCAGGCAATTCATACAGATGGGTAACGCGAGAGATGGGTGTTGTTCGGTTAAAATGTGCTACTAACATACGGGTTGTTCTAATCAGAATCGACAGCAGACCAACACCGACAACGATAGTTCAGGTATACATGCCGACGTCGCAAGCTGAAGATGAACAGATAGAGAAAGTGTATGAGGATATTGAAAGGGTAATGCAGTATGTAAAGGTGGACGAAAATCTAATAGTCATGGGCGACTGGAATGCAGTTGTAGGGGAAGGAGTAGAAGAAAAGGTTACAGGAGAATATGGGCTTGGGACAAGGAATGAAAGAGGAGAAAGACTAATTGAGTTCTGTAACAAGTTTCAGCTAGCAATAGCGAATACCCTGTTCAAGAATAACAAGAGGAGGAGGTATACTTGGAAAAGGCCGGGAGATATGGAAAGATTTCAATTAGATTTCATCATGGTCAGACAGAGATTCCGAAATGAGATACTGGATTGTAAGGCGTACCCAGGAGCAGATATAGACTCAGATCACAATATTGTAGTGATGAAGACTGGGCTGAAGTTCAGGAAATTAGTCAGGAAGAATCAATACGCAAAGAAGTGGGATACGGAAGTACTAAGGAATGACGAGATACGTTTGAAGTTCTCTAATGCTATAGATACAACAATAAGGAATAGCGCAGTAGGCAGTACAGTTGAAGAGGAATGGACATCTCTAAAAAGGGCCATCACAGAAGTTGGGGAGGAAAACATAGGTATAAAGAAGGTAGCTGCGAAGAAACCATGGGTAACAGAAGAAATACTTCAGTTGATTGATGAAAGGAGGAAATACAAAAATGTTCCGGGAAAATCAGGAATACACAAATACAAGTCGCTGAGGAATGAAATAAATAGGAAGTGCAGGGAATCTAACACGAAATGGCTGCAGGAAAAATGTGAAGACATCGAAAAAGATATGATTGTCGGAAGGACAGACTCAGCATACACGAAAGTCAAAACAACCTTTGGTGACATTAAAAGCAACGGTGGTAACATTAAGAGTGCAACGGGAATTCCACTGTAAAATGCAGAGGAGAGAGCAGATAGGTGAAAAGAATACATTGAAAGCCTCTATAAGGGTGAAGATTTGTCTGATGTGATAGAAGAAGAAATGGGAGTCGATTTAGGAGAGATAGGGGATCCAGTTTTAGAATCGGAATTTAAAAGAGCTTTGGAGGACTTACGGTCAAATAAGGCAGAAGGGATAGATAACATTCCATCAGAATTTCTAAAATCATTGGGGGAAGTGGCAACAAAACGACTATTCACGTTGGTGTGTAGAATATATGAGTCTGGCGATATACCATCTGACTTTCGGAAAAGCGTCATCCACACAATTCCGAAGACGGCAAGAGCTGACAAGTGCGAGAATTATCGCACAATCAGCTTAACAGCTCATGCATCGAAGCTGCTTACAAGAATAATATACAGAAGAATGGAAAAGAAAATTGAGAATACGCTAGGTAGAGATCAGTTTGGCTTTAGGAAAAGTAAAGGGACGAGACAGGCAATTCTGACGTTACGGCTAATAATGGAAGCAAGGCTAAAGAAAAATCAAGACACTTTCATAGGATTTGTCGACCTGGAAAAAGCGTTCGATAATATAAGATGGTGCTAACTGTTCGAGAATCTGAAAAAAGTAGGGGTAAGCTATAGGGAGAGACGGGTCATATACAATATGTACAACAACCAAGAGGGAATAATAACAGTGGACGATCAAGAACGAAGTGCTCGTATTAAGGAGGGTGTAAGACAAGGCTGTAGCCTTTCGCCCCTACTCTTCAATCTGTACATCGAGGAAGCAATGATGGAAATAAAAGAAAGGTTCAGGAGTGGAATTAAAATACAAGGTGAAAATATCAATGATACGATTCGCTGATGACATTGCTATCCTGAGTGAAAGTGACGAAGAATTAAATGATCTGCTGAACGGAATGAACAGTCTAATGAGTACACAGTATGGTTTGAGAGTAAATCGGAGAAAGACGAAGGTAATGAGAAGTAGTAGAAATGAGAACAGCGAGAAACTTAACATCAGGATTGATGGTCACGAAGTCAATGAAGTTAAGGAACTCTGCTACCTGGGCAGTAAAGTAACCAATGACGGACGGAGCAAGGAGAACATCAAAAGTAGACTCGCTGTGGCAAAAAAGGCATTTCTGGCCAAGAGAAGTCTATTAATATCAAATACCGGCATTAATTTGAGGAAGAAATTTCTGAGGATGTACGTCTGGAGTACAGCATTGTTTGGTAGTGAAACATGGACTGTGGGAAAACCGGAACAGAAGAGAATCGAAGCATTTGAGATGTGGTGCTATAGACGAATGTTGAAAATTAGGTAAGGAATGAGGAGGTTCTACGCAGAATCGGAGAGGAAAGGAATGTGTGGAAAACACTGATAATGAGAAGGGACAGGATGATAGGACATCTGCTAAGACATGAGGGAATGACTTCCATGGTACTAGAGGGAGCTGTAGAGGGCAAAAACTGTAGAGGAAGACAGAGATTGGAATACGTCAAGCAAATAATTGAGGACGTAGGTTGCAAATGGTACTCGGAGATGAAGAGGTTAGCTTAGCACAGGAAACGAATTCGTGGCGGGCCGCATCAAACCAGGCAGTAGACTGATGACAAAAAAAAAGAAAAAAATCCATACGGTATCGTGAGGGATAACACATGAGGAGGTAGGGTCCAGGAACTGCTACCAGACGGGGCTCACACTTGGCGTCTCCACATATAATGATGTTGGGGATAACATCGTGGTGTATCTAAAGAACGTTATCAATTTGGTCCCTTATGAAGTTCCCATAAGTATCCAAGTTTCCCGTTTCTTTCGACTTGTTCTGTGTACCATGGGGGATCAGTACCATCTCTCATTAATTTATTTGGTACACATCCCTCAACTGCTTTTGATACCATTTCCTCTAATTTAAACCACATCTGCTCTTCGCTTAAGAATGTTTCAAGCGAATTTCTATCTGCTTCTTCAAACAGATCTACTTTGCTTTTATTTATGGTGGATTTTGGTATCACCGTATTGTCTAGCTACAACAATCGTATGGTCACTAACCCTGAATCTGTCAGGATTATTTGTTGCTAAGAGATCAAGTACATTTTCGCAACCATTCACACTTCGTGGGGCTGCTGAACTAGATGTTCAAAATAATTTTTTGAGAAAGCACTCAGCACGATTTCGTACGATTCTCCTAAATCGTTTACACAGATAAGGAACAACAAATTACCTCTAACACTTCCTTTGGGAGCGCCAGATATTAATTATGTTTTACTTCATGACTTTCCGTCGTTCATAACTAAATGTAACTTTTCTGACAGGAAATCACAGATCGCGTCACATCATTGAGATGATACTCCAAAGAGATGCAATTTAATTAGAAGTTATTTTCCCTTTTGGTGAAGAATGTCTGTTTTTAGATTAAGATCACTTAACAGTTTTTAATTCAGTCCTCACAGGAGACTTATTTAGTGCTTTTCAATTCGCGTTTTAACCTTCGTAAGGTAAAAGGACTTGAATTGTTCTCGGATCCCAAAAAAACGTTGGTCATCACTTTTCTGGGACATGAAATGGACATCGTCATTCCACTAAAGTCCATTTCAAGAAAATCTTTCTGAGGTGTGACCAAATCGTATGTTATAAGGCGACTGAAGTTACGCTGCGGCTTCATTCGTTAAATTTTCCTGTTTAGGCCATCAGGTTTCTGATCTACATCCACGCTAATGTTGTTGGCGTTACATCTTCTTCAGTTCATTACCTTCATTTGACAAAATGAAGGTGATAAAGTGAAACTAATGTAATATCCCAAAAAAGCACATGAATTTTCTTACTTATGCATTACCTGCTTTGGGGCGAGTTTTGTTTGAAGCCAAAAAACCGATTGGAGTAGCAATAATATTTCAGTGAACTTTCGTTGTTGCGTCATCATAAGGAAAAGTAGATAGCCTTTGACAAAAATTTGTACTCGTTGTCAAGAACAGCAGCTCTCACTAAATGTGGAAAACTGCAAGATAATGCCAAAAGCAAAGAGAAACAATCCACTAGTACACCATTATTAAATTAATGGTAAACGTTTTTAGTATATAACGTAGGAAAATCATTTAGGAATCATACTGACAAAATATGTCAAATAGAAAAATCATGGAAAGCAGGTAATAGGGAGGGCGAAATGAAGAGAGACTTGTCGGACGTTTCTGATAAAGTACAGAGCAAGTATAATCGTAACCATATTCACGATGGTAGTGTTAGCAATTCTGTTGTTCGAGCATTTGGAGCTATTATCAAGTAGACATGACAAACACAACTAATTCATATAGCCTGTGCTACGATCGTCACCAATAGGTATTGCCTATAGGAAAGTTCTGGGAAATAAAACATGAATTCTTGCAAGTAAGGTGACATAGTTTTCGTGGAACACTTTTCGGCACATTTGGAGCACTGTATTCGAGAAGGACGGTACCACCATTCTGCTTTTATCTCAGGCAGAGTTCATGATATAATAGACATAATCCTGTAATCAGTGGTTGCGCGCTCTTTGTTTTACATTATTTTGAGAGAGGTTCTCCGGATCAGAAAAGGAAATGTGTGATAAATCAGGGCTATAAATTCGTACGTTAAGAGCTATCAACGTTTTTTCAGCAGAAGAGATGTGTTTGACACTAGCAAAAATAAAGAAATGCTCATAGTTCTTAAGATATGAACTTTAGAACCTAGGTTAAATAGGCTTTCTTTGTTTCCGTTCATACTATCTCCTCCAACAACATGAAAAGTGAAGAGCTTGCTGCAGAAGTGTTCCTCTGTCAGAGGTAACAAACGATATTTGCTGATAACTAACAACTCCGCATCAGGGTCCTGAAACTAAAATTGGTACATCTATTCTTCTCCATCACCCATGGAAAATTGTGACATGAGCCCGGAATAACCCTGTATTTGGATGTAAATTTAATAGCTAGTAGATTGTACACCGTGATCTTCGTCAATCTGTATTTTACACAATTATAGTTTCAACATTAACTTCTAGTCGACTGTATAATACCTTAAGAGAAAGAAAAAGATTAATATGAAATTTCTCTTTCCTTAAGAATGTATATAGTGTTTATAAAGTCACAAACAGGTTCTCACGGTTTAGGGATCATTTCTTAAAGTCCTGTGTTTTAGATTGGCACAGACTTGTCCAATAGTCCACTTCCTTAGAGTGACAACTTCACTTAAACTACTTTCCTCATGACACTGGACTACTTCGCAGTCAAAGAAGACTTATTAATATAATTTCAGCATCATTGGCATCCAGAGAGCAATCTTCCTATCGGTTAGCTAAGTAAACAAATGTATAAAACTCAGCTGCACACCTAAGTGCTTCGCTCAATTGCCGCGCATTGGGGACACTTGCTTCTCAAAAATAAATGAGCGTGATTCCGACAGACTCCGAAAGGCAGAAATTCTAGCTCGAAGAGCACCCAGTAGAATTTCTGTACCATAACGGAAGCTGGCCGAGTAGTTTATTGACGTAACAGCAGACATATGTTGTATACCAAAGACAACAATATGTTATGGTGTGATAACTGATTGGCCACTTCGGCTGCTCAATAAAAACTGTACCTCGGCCGCCAGAAAAATTTGTGATTGCAGATATGGTCACAGAACTGTTCACTTGTCTTTCACTTGCGAAAATCTTACAAGAGTATTGACACTTGGGGTCGTTTGTACTGTGGGGGATATCGAGTAATGGGGAATGGAGTGGGAAAGTAAAGCACCAAAGAACGGCAGCCCTTATTGGCGGGGAGGGTAACAGAACTCCTCCAGTAGTGTGAAAACTACAGCTACAGCACTCGCCTCCGTAGCCGAGGTAGCTAACACACGATTGTTGGAAGAAGAAATCTTCACCGTCAGTTTGGCGGGCAAGGGAAGGAGCGGTAGCGTAACATTGGTGATCAGGGACTTTTCGCCTCTGGCTTTGATTAATGTCCTTCCCACACAAGTGATAGAGTGCGATACTCAAGACACAGTTGTTATTCATTTGAGAGTAGGCGTGAATCCATTGGAGGAAGAAAACCTTTCCCTATTAGTAAGGTGAACCTATTTCTTGAGGTCTCCTAGCCAAAAATGCCATTGGACTCTTCTTTTTCTTTATTTTCCTTCCACCCACAATATTTTTGCAACGAATGTGTGGTGAGACTACTTATTGGTGGTCAGCATGCCGCAGAGTCGATCAGTTCCGAGTACCTGCATCCAGGTCGTGTCGGTGTCTTACGTTTGCTGGCAAAAAATTCTCGTAACAAGATGTATATGTGGGGTGGTATTTCAACTTCTTCAGTAGTAATTATTATCACTACACATGCCATATGAAAAGTGTCGGGAAACAAATAATATTTCGATTCTCAGTAATGCCTCAGCTGCGGACAGACCAAGAACGAAACGAGTTTACAGGTCAAAGGTGCGTCGCTGCTGAATGACAGCAGGCTCACCTCTGCTGTGGTGCCCTCAGCGTCGGCTCAGTGTACTTTTCACCGAACAGCCTCCACATAGCAAACGCACGATGACATCAGCCTTCAGGATTAGGAATGTGCAGACATGATGGGTTCATGAAGTCAAGGCAGTGCATCACAATCGCACACTGTGAGCTGGTTTCTCAGGATGGGGAAGGATAAGGTTACGATTGTGCATTAGGCCATAATGAGTTACTCTTTGTAGCACAACAAATACGTAAACTTTATTTAAGGAAATGAAAATTTTAAAACAATCTCTTAAAAAAAAAAACAATTGACTGTATGACGGCTGAAGGCCTTATCACAGGGGAGAAAACGTTCCACATTTTTAGGGGCAAAGGCCATCAACAATAACCTCAAACAACAAACGGCTGAAGGCCTGAATTAGACGTCAGAAGAACAATTCCCAATAGCACATCCTAAGATAAATACTTCGCTTTAAAACAAACTGTAACACGGCTCCAGGCCTTATTATAAAAGAAGTGAAAATATTGCTCGGCTGAAGGCCACACACAACTTCAAATCACAAACGGTTGAAGGCCTGAATCAGAAGTCAGAAAAGGAATTCCAGATAGCACTTTTAAAATAAATCCCTTGATTTTAAAACAAGTTGGTTAAAAAAAACTTACTTTAATACGACTGAAGGCCTTATCACGAAAGAGGTGAAATTGTTGCTCAGCTGAAGGCCACACCAACAATAATTAGAAAATTACGAATATCCCTAAAACAAACATCACAATCTAAGGAATCAGGACAAGCGGTTCTCAGCAAGTGTTCCAAGGGTCGGCCTGGGAAGGTAACTCAAACATAAGGTAAGGTGAGACAGGCTGGCAACAGTTGTACTCACGTAACAGGATGGCAACTCAAACTAGGGGCAGCTTTAGTGCCGACCTACCGACTAACCAATCCGCCTAACGTCCTATCACCGGTACAAAGATGGAATATTTTTAGGCAAGGGCGACGAGGCAGACAGCACTACATCTTCAGAAAACACCGAAGGCCGAAGGAAACACTAGAACCAAGGTAGACCGCCTAAAAAATATGCACAGTACAATACAAGAGGCTGTCGAACTACACGCCTTGTCGGACGGCATCAACACTTCGAGGAAAGGTACACTGCTGGAAAAGTACGCTAACCTCCAGGGCAGGTAATTGGGGCGTTAGGGGCCACATGGCAGTAAATAACGCTGGTGGCACTTCACTAATAAGAATAATACTAAATTCAGTGATTAATAACAAACAGAGAAAGACGGCTGCAATATTTCACGGCCTTGAAAAACCGCACTCGTTGCCGCCAGGCTCAGGGACCCTGGGAGCAACAACCTGCACACCAAAGGCGAGATCTTAGAAGAATCGAGGTTGCATTAACAGTTAACTCTTCACTCAACTTAAACGTCCAGGGTTCGGTGTGCAACGAAGTCGTCGCTCTCGTAGCTACCTCTCCTAGATGCGGCAGTGGCAGCACGCCGCCAGCGGCTCCGGCTTGCCCCGCGCTGCACGGACCTTCTCGCTGCTGTGCTCCCAAACGACCTGATGTCCGTTCGCAACCCCCACCAAATCCAGTACGAAGAGAGCATTAAAATAACTGCTCATTCAAAACCACAAAACACACACATGGATCCGGGAAATTCCACCAACAATTCACATTACTAAAACCTGTCGCTGTGAAACAACACGGACGAATTATAACTCGGTACCAACGCAGAGAATCTAGAAGTGGTCGGAAGACGAAATGCAGGTCGTCCGCTGCGACGACCAACCGAACGACGAACCAACGGTCTTCCCCACTCAAGTCAGGCACAGGAAAAAGCCCAGTATAAATCGTCGGCTGACAACTTAATGCCATAAGGGCACTTCGACAGGCGGACACACAGCACACACACAGACACACACACACACACACACACACACACACACACACACACACACACACAGGTGAAAGTTGCACTACTCGAATATCACGGATCAGTCAACTAAAACTCGCTGAATCCGATCCTTGACGTGGTCGTGCACTCTCGTGACCACTTCCCTCCGTCGGACAGTGCATGTGTGTCGCCAGCGATCAGGCGAGTACTGGCTGTCTGGACCTCACCTGCTCGACACAACGACGACCCCGAAATACTAGAGGCTGCTCCAAAGATAGTACCACAGTACGTGCTATCAATAAGCGCTGATGCTGCCACTCACGGACAGACAAGGCGAGCAACGTAGTGGCGCAAGTGAACACACAAAGAAAACGAGACGCCACTATCGCTATTACAAGATACCAAGCTATGAACGGCATCAACGCGAGCTGCACACGGCTCACACACGTAGATAAGCAGATAAAAGGGAAGTCTGAGCCGAAACACATTCTTATCATGTGCAGCTCAATAAGCTGAGGTACCTTACGTATTTAATTTCACCAGTATCTTCAAATCCTCTTGTTCCCAACATCATAAATATTCACAAATTAATAACCGGATATCAGTACCCGAAGCTTTGCACCCGTTCTCTTAATGTTTCATATACATACACAAAAAAGGTTTTGCATCACCACGGTTCCAAGAGTTACGGAACCTATAAAGAAAATTGGAATAGAAATCACCATAAAGATCATTTCCGTCCTTTTTTGTTGCTCATGAAAACCACACATTGCATGCTTTTCCACCATACAGCGAGACCTTCAGAGGTGGTGGTACATATTTCTGTACACACCGGTACCTCCAATACCCAGTAGCACGTCCTCTTGCGTTGATGCATACTATCCACAAGTTCATCAAGGCACTGTTGGTCCAGATCGTCCCACTCCTCAACGGCGCTTCCGCGTGGATACCTCAGAGTGGTTGGTGGGTCAAGCCGTCCATAAGGAGCCCTTTTCAATCTATGCCAGGCATGTTCGATAGGATTCATGCCTGGAGAACATGATGGCCACTCTTGTCGAGCGATGCCGGTATCCTGAAGGAAGCGATTCAAACGATGTGCACGATGGGGGCGCGAATTGTCGTCCATGAAGACTAATGCCTCGCCAATATTCTGCCGATATAGTTGCACTATCGGTCGGAGGAAAGCATTCACGTATCGTACAGCCGCTACGGCACCTTCCATTACCACCAGCGGCATACGTCAGCCCCACACAGTACCACCCCAAAACAGCAGGAAACCTCCACCTTCCTGCACTCGCTGGACTGTGTGTGTAAGGCGTTCAGCGTGACCGGGTTGCCTCCAAAGACGTCTCCGACGATTGTCTGGCTGAAGGCATGTGCGACACTTATCGGTGAAGAGAACGTGATGCCAATCCTGAGCTGTCCATTCGGCATGTTATTGGGCTCCTCTGTATCGAGCTGCATGGTGTCGTGGTTGCAAAGATGGACCTCGCCATGGACGTCGGGAGTGAAGTTGCACATCATGCAACCTACTGCGCACATTTTGGGTTATAACACGACGTCCTGTGGCTGCACGAAAAGCATTATTCAACATGATGGCATTGCTGTCAGGGTTCCTTCGAGCCAAAGTCCGTAGGTAGCAGTCATCCATTGCAATAATAGCACTCGGGCGGCCTGAACGAGGCATTTCATCGACAGTTCCTGTCTCTCTGTATCTCCTCCATTTCCGAACAACATCGCTTTGGTTCACTCCGAGACTCCTGGATACTTCCCTTGTTGAGAGCTCTTCCTGGCTCATAGTAACAATGAGAACGCGATCGAACGGCGGTATCGACCGTCTAGGCCAGGTTGAACAACAGACAACACGAGCCTTGCATCTCCTTCCTGGTGGATGGACTGCAACTGATCGGATGTCGGACCCCCTCCGTCTAATAAGCGTCGCTCATGCACGGTTGTTTACGTCCTTTTTACGGGTTTAGTGACATCTCTGAAAAGTCAAAGGGACTATGTCTATCATACAGTATCAAGTTCAGGAGTTCTGGGAACCGAGGTGATGCAAAACTTTTTTTGATGTGTGTATTTGACCTTGTCCATTAACTTTGAAATTCAAACACTTAACATATAAGGTCACTTTGGCTCCTATCGTTACCACTATTTTATGAGGAAGCGCAGATTCACTGATTTGCAACCATGTTGATTAATTACACTTAGTGTATTTTAGGTATGCTGTATAGAAGAAGTTACATCGCTTCTGCACAATGTAGTATATTCGCAGATTAATACAGAAGTTACCGTATCAGTTTCTATCAATAAAATAATATGACCAGTCACAAAGTGTATATGACGTAAACACAAAAAATGAGCATGTGAACACCGGAAAGATTCTACAGGTTACCCAAAAGTTATACACCGAATCCTTACATATCTCATCATCTGACATAAATCAACCTGTTGGTGGATATCTAAACTTATGAAACCTGTTGTGAAAATAATATAAAGTGTGACTGGTTTGCAGGAATTCGTAATATAAATTGATACTCGCAACATTCACGGTCAATTAAACTAAACTAAACTCCGTGCAAGATGCCTTGGGAGGCCAATGGCTACCGACCAGCCGCCGTGTCATCCTCAGCCCACAGGCGTCACTAAATGCGGATATGGAGGGACATGTGGTCAGCATACCGCTCACCCCGCCGTAAGTCCGTTTACGAGACCAGAGCCGCTACTTCTCAGTCAGAAATCCTCAGTTTGCCTCACAAGGGCTGAGTGCACACCGCTTGCCAACATCGCTTGGCAGGCCGGATGGTCAGCCATCGAGTGCTAGCCCAGACCGACAGCGCTTAACTTCGGTGATCTGACGGAAACCGATGTTTCCACTGCGGAAATGCTGTTGGTTACTCATGGTAAACTATAACTTAAAATGCTCGCATTTCAACAAATACACTCCTGGAAATGGAAAAAAGAACACATTGACACCGGTGTGTCAGACCCACCATACTTGCTCCGGACACTGCGAGAGGGCTGCACAAGCAATGATCACACGCACGGCACAGCGGACACACCAGGAACCGCGGTGTTGGCCGTCGAATTGCGCTAGCTGTGCAGCATTTGTGCACCACCGCCGTCAGTGTCAGCCAGTTTTCCGTGGCATACGGAGCTCCATCGCAGTCTTTAACACTGGTAGCATGCCGCGACAGCGTGGACGTGAACCGTATGTGCAGTTGACGGACTTTGAGCGAGGGCGTATAGTGGGCATGCGGGAGGCCGGGTGGACGTACCGCCGAATTGCTCAACACGTGGGGCGTGAGGTCTCCACAGTACATCGATGTTGTCGCCAGTGGTCGGCGGAAGGTGCACGTGCCCGTCGACCTGGGACCGGACCGCAGCGACGCACGGATGCACGCCAAGACCGTAGGATCCTACGCAGTGCCGTAGGGGACTGCACCGCCACTTCTCAGCAAATTAGGGACACTGTTGCTCCTGGGGTATCGGCGAGGACCATTCGCAACCGTCTCCATGAAGCTGGGCTACGGTCCCGCACACCGTTAGGCCGTCTTCCGCTCACGCCCCAACATCGTGCAGCCCGCCTCCAGTGGTGTCGCGACGGGCGTGAATGGAGGGACGAATTGAGACGTGTCGTCTTCAGCGATGAGAGTCGCTTCTGCCTTGGTGCCAATGATGGTCGTATGCGTGTTTGGCGCCGTGCAGGTGAGCGCCACAATCAGGACTGCATACGACCGAGGCACACAGGGCCAATACCCGGCATCATGGTGTGGGGAGCGATCTCCTACACTGGCCGTACACCACTGGTGATCGTCGAGGGGACACTGAATAGTGCACGGTACATCCAAACCGTCATCGAACCCATCGTTCTACCATTCCTAGACCGGCAAGGGAACTTGCTGTTCCAACAGGACAATGCACGTCCGCATGTATCCCGTGCCACCCAACGTGCTCTAGAAGGTGTAAGTCAACTACCCTGGCCAGCAAGATCTCCGGATCTGTCCCCCATTGAGCATGTTTGGGACTGGATGAAGCGTCGTCTCACGCGGTCTGCACGTCCAGCACGAACGCTGGTCCAACTGAGGCGCCAGGTGGAAATGGCATGGCAAGCCGTTCCACAGGACTACATCCAGCATCTCTACGATCGTCTCCATGGGAGAATAGCAGCCTGCATTGCTGCGAAAGGTGGGTATACACTGTACTAGTGCCGACATTGTGCATGCTCTGTTGCCTGTGTCTATGTGCCTGTGGTTCTGTCATTGTGATCATGTGATGTATCTGACCCCAGGAATGTGTCAATAAAGTTTCCCCTTCCTGGGACAATGAATTCACGGTGTTCTTATTTCAATTTCCAGGAGTGTATGGCTAAACAATTTTCATTTCATTACTCATACTTTGACCAACGTTAATCTTTTCATATAGTGCAAGAGACGTTTGAGAATTTCAATCTGCAACACATTTTTCTTATTGGCAGAAAAGAGATATGAAAAATGCATAATCTGGTTGACTGCTGGACCGACACATCATGTCAAATGTAAGAGGCTCAATACGAGCAGGCTCAAACCTTTATTTGATTGTCAATATTTACCATTACGTCAATTGTACAGGACGTTACGAAACGAAGCAAGCACTTTTCAGTTCTAAACGATGTTATACTGGTTTGTAATGTGACGGCTGTCAATATTTTAACCGATTTCTTCTTAGTAAATTTAGGCATTGAATAGGTTTATTCAATGTAACTAACTCCTTTAATATCACTGAAACGTCTTATTACACCGAAAAAAATAACTCAAAAGTGGTAGGAGAATTGCATTATAATGTACGATGCGACAGACTAGCACCTCGCTCATCGCGTTTAGTGCATACTATTGGGGACAGTAGAATTTTGCATGTTCTTCTTTTTTATCCTATGACTATGGTGCATTATTATGCTGCGTCATTTAAAATTTAACTGTCTTTCACAACGTAACATTCGTCTCAGATCTTATCTTATGTAAGATGCAATTAGTTTTCGACTTTTAGTTACCGGGTTTTAAACTGATCTCACATTTAATGTGGCCCTTTAGTGCTATTGCTGCTAGCTAATAATTGGAATTTTGACAATGTAGACAGTAGGGTTTTGCTACCTTCATTTTGTTCAATAGCGAGGAGCTTTCAAACAGGGTTGGCACAGGTGTATAGCCTTTTAACTGGTGACTGTGGCACGTTGTTCCACGTCTCCATATATATATCTCCACTAAATTAAAAACTTGAATTCCACTCGTGGAAAGTAAAAATTTCACTGCGTTTTACGCTTTCTACATAAATTTTGTCGCCGGCTTCCACTCACTTTTACTACAATTCCGTACTGGCCTGTCCAACATGTTCATTTACCACTCATAATGCACTTTTAACGTTTTTCACGTAACTTTCTGCCTAATGGTTATTTTCATCTTTTCGCTTGAAATGTAATCACTAATTCAAATTGTGAATGGGCGGGCTAGTGTCCCCGCGTTCCTCTCCCCGTCAAAAGATGGTAGTATTTTTGGCACTCGGGTTTACCAGTTTGTTTCCCCCTTCGCGTGTTCTGCCCTC
The DNA here is from genome assembly GCF_021461385.2 of Schistocerca piceifrons. Lineage (NCBI taxonomy): Eukaryota > Metazoa > Arthropoda > Insecta > Orthoptera > Acrididae > Schistocerca > Schistocerca piceifrons. The sequence continues at coordinate 378,340,860 of NC_060142.1, forward strand.
GCAAGCAAACATCGCGCGCGTCCTGTATTCGTGGACCGATTTGAGTCACAGGACGAAGCGTAAGCGTCCTATGATTCATTTGATATTTCTCTACCCAGGCAGTCGTCCATAGTACTGACTGGTGTCACTTTGCCATTGACTTAGGTTTTGCAGCGCCTAGCCCGACCGTAGTTTCCAAAATGTTTTATGGAACTTTTCTTGCTTTTGGTGTTTATTTCTGCGTGTAAAAACTGTTACTATCTCCAGTCTCTTCCTGTTTTCAGTATAACATCTGAAGATGGGCGTATAAGAGCCCGAAACCGGTCGTATTCTAAATAAAAGAACCTTACAACTGTAGCGGTATTTTCAACCTCTTCTTCTTATTGTTTGCCGGATGTTCTAGTTCGTAATTGAGTACAATGATAAAATACATGTTTTTATATTATAATGATGATTGCAGGACAAAGGATGAAGCTGTCTTTTGAATTCCTTTGATATTCTCGTTACTAATAACTCGAATTTTGGCACGGGAGTCACTAATAAGTCTTCACAGAAGATCTGAAGATGAGTGTTTTCTACTCCATTCTGTCGGGTTAATATTTCCTCTCGGCGCTGTCCAAAATCTCATTATTAACGGAAAAGACATGACCGCAGAATTTTATTTTTGACATCGTGTAATCTGAGCAGTCCTAAAGTATTTTCGAGAATACCGCTTAGGATGAAGGGAACCATGAGTGACACTTTGCTAGAGTCAAGCAATTTAATGTTTTCCTCACAGCAACAAAATGAGACAGAGCTGGTATAGCATGAAGATATCTATTTGCTTTAGCCGAGAAACGCCCTTTTAATTTGTCAAATGATTACTGATTTTGGTACCTAATACAATCGTTAGGCCATCCCCTGGTGCTCAGTCGGTAAAAACACTTACTCAAGTTGGTGATCCGTTATAATGAATAAAAAGAATTTAACTGTGTCGTTCGTTGTTCCAGTGGACCTTGTGTCATTATATAATCCTCATTCACTACGTTCCCCTCTCTTTGCTGAATCATTTTAAGCAACTTTTACCAATATCGAAAGCGTGACCTGATCGAGGAGTTACTTGTCTCCCGTTGTTCTGTCGCCGCATCACCTGTATACGATGCACCAGACGACCGTTAAAGACGTAGGGCGGTGTTGCCGGCGGCGTGGCCGTGCAGGTAGGCAGCACGGCGGCGAGATTAGCGGTATCGGGGTCAGGCGAGGCCGCCGCCTCTGCGATGGACACCCCGCACCCCGCTCTCCACCCCCCCCCCCTTCCCAACCTACCACGAGACCGCCACGTGTCGCGGCCCCCGAGATTAGCCGTGATGTACAGCGCGTCGCACGCTCGATAGCGTAGGCGGCCGGATGTGGGGGGAGGGAGGCGGCTTGTTGACCACCTACCAGCCTGCACCACGCGCTGCAGCACACCAGGGCACTTGGGGGAGACACTGCGCAACGACACACTTTTATCAGACCTCCACCCGTCAGAAACGATGGCAGTGTACTTGTGATCATTGATGCGTAGAAGGTCTCCGTCTTCCGTAGGTAAAGGACACCTCTACGTGAACTAGTGCTTTTTACGAGGTCCAGTTCACTCACCATGTAAAAATTCTGCGTGGTGTCTGTTTGTTCTATGTCGTGTCTCCCTACCACTTTCGCGCAACGACACTCTGAGCGTGTTTTTTAGGGAATTGACTAGTTTGAACCTGGGACCTGTTGCTGGTAAGGAGACGCCAGACCACACATGACATGCAGAATTCAGAAGAGTTCAATGAGACTAGCGATGATATAACCAAATACTTAATGATTTCAGCGTCAGCTCCACTGCACTCCCTGTAAAAGAATCTTAATACTAACTAAATTTAGTGGAAGGGGTTCAAGGCTTTCCTATTTTTAATTAGCTGGTAAAATAACGTCGAAAAAGCAGTTAAGTTTACCATTGGAAATTTTATTCTACTCACAAAACATTGTTTATAAATTGCACTGTTGATAAAAGGAAATGTTTTAATACGGGATGGTAAAAACCGACTGCGTTCAACAAAAATGTGAACGAATATTCCCTGAATGGGTTTCCAAGTTCTACAATGGATCGAAGGATGACGTATGCCATATCACACCTATAATCTAGGTTTAAATTAAGTTTCACAAAAGAGAAAACTATCAAAATGGTCTACAGTGACCCTCAATTATCTTTAATTACATATCTAACTTGTCGTAAATTACAGTGGCTGATGTGGCTTCTCAATAACTATATAACAGAAAAATCATCGCGTTTCAGATTTTTACTTCAAGTGGCAAATGTGAACACCATGAGCTTTAATTGAAGATCGACACTAGTATTACGCAAAAAGGGGGTGTAACAGATGAGACTTCTGCAGTTCTGAGTGAAGCCTTATGCGCTCAAAAATGCGGCATCGCGTGCGTTCATTACCTTGTCAGTGTTCGTCAGGGGGCGACGGCCAGCACAGGTCCGCTCACCTCGCTGTCTTGGAAGCAACTCTCTCCTAACTTCTCCTTACTACAATTTACTGAAGTTAGTTTAAAAAAAAACTATCAGGCTGTGTTTCCATCTGACCAGTCAGGGTCTCAATGTTAACCTTAAGCTCCGCCTACAAAAATTCTGTCTATCCAATGAGAAACGTTATACTTTTCGTGTTGGGGCAATGTTTTTAAAGTTTGCAACTTAACAGAGACGCGAAAAAGTCTCACGCTAAAACTTGCAGCTGGTGTGGTCCTTTAGTGTTATCGTAAGATCTATACTGTTCTTGTGGAGGGCTCTATCTTTTAACATGGGCTGGGGGGTGGTCCTAACGTAACAGAGACGCGAAAAAGTCTCACGCTGAAACTTGCGGGTGGTGTAGCCCTTTTTATGTTATCGTAAGATCTACACTGTTCTTCTGGAGGGCTCTAGCTTTTAACATGGGCTGGGGGGTGGTCCTAACGTAACAGAGACGCGAAAAAGTCTCACGCTAAAACTTGCGGGTGGTGTGGTCGTAGCGGTTAGCTGGCGACGTGAGTGTCCGTCCCTTATCGTAGGGCCTTCTCGCTTAACACGGTTCTACTCTCGGCTTCCTCGTTTCTCCCCTCGGAACTGCGTGTGTCTCACGGCGGGAAGGTATGACATGCATTTAGGCATTCTTGTGTTAGTCTGTGGTATTCCATTTGCTCACTCGTTACTCGTATTACTTTGGTTAATTTAATGTCACAATTTATTCGGAGCTATGTGACATACTACTGGATTTGCTTATCATGTCAGGGTTTTCATGGAAGGTGTTGGATTTGCCTGACACCTTACAACCAGAACACCTCATATCACAATACAGACCATGACTGCAACGGAAAAAAATGTAAATATCGTCTGGCGTTGTTGGTTCGGATAGCCCATATACGGGTTCAGCCACTTGTCGGAGCGGTGTTCTTCATCAACGCAATTCGGCCCCTTTCGTTGCAGATACGTGAGAGTTGTGCCAATGTGTATTTGTGCAGTTCGCTGAGTAATGGATGAGTGTAAACTGTAGCCTTACGTTTGCGTTGTATGATGAAGATGATGATGATGATGATAGAAATCGAGTGTGTAACTCGAACCCGACACATAGCCTGTACCTTCTCAAATGCACCAACTGATCCACCTATCTTAAGATGGCCATTCGGCGGATAGATCACTCTGCGCAGCAACACATGGCCTCACAAAACACTGCGGAGTGATCTGAAATTTAAACCAGAACGTCGGTGCAAAGACTGGTAATCAGGATTATTACGCCACTACCTGTTCTCCTCTTCCCGACCAAATACCGGAAATGAAAATCTCATCCGCCACCGTGACTCGAATCAGCTTTCTTCCGAGTTGGATGTCACCAAACAGACCTATTTCAGCGACCTCGGCTAAGGAGACGGGAATACTTGCAGCGCTCATCAGTCATTCGACCACCGTGGTCAGTATCTCTTACTTGCATAGGCCTATACTGTGCTCTCCTTTGGTATTACATTTTTCGTAGATGTTTCTACTGACACAGACTTGAATATGGGCGTAGACATTAAATAACTCATACCAGTTTTGATGACGAAATCGGTTTTTGACAAAACACTTAGCCGGCCTGTGTGGCCGAGTGGTTCTAGGCGCTTCAGTCCGGAACCGCGCGACCGCTACGGTCGCAGGTTCAAATCCTGCCTCGGACATGGATGTGTGTGATGTCCTTCGGTTAGTTAGGTTTAAGTAGTTCTAAGTTCTAGGGGACTGATGTCCTTAGAAGTTAAGTCCCATAGTGCTCAGAGCCATTTGAACCTTTGAGAAGAAATGCTTGAAATTTTGTATTCTCGGCAAACTCTTGACATTGTGGATTTCGGAATACTGAATTCCCTTACGGTTTCCGGACTGCAGCGTCCCATGCATCTAGCTGCAACTATCATTACGCATGCCAGTTAATTTCCGTCGTACGGCCATAATCACGTTGGAAGCCTTTTTTAAATTAATGAGCTGAGTGCAAACGACAGCCCTGCCAATGCATTGCCCTGTTATACCTTGTGTACGCTGTACTGCCGCCATCTGTACTTGTGCATATCGCTATCCCATGACATGTGTCACCTCACGTCTGCGTGAACTATTTCAGAATCACTGAGCGTTTTACAAAATTATAAAATAAAATAAAATAAAATTATAAAATAAAAATACGTTTTTAAGTACGATAGTAACTGCACTATATTAATGTAAAAGCGTCCTCAGCGTTTCCAATGACAATGGGGGAGATCTACGTCAACATCTAGATAAGAACTTAGTGACAGTTGTGTCTAAGCTTGTCCGATGCCAGCTCATTGAACTCATGAATGTACTCACGATAAACAAATGACGGAAGGTTGATGAAATCACATCATCAGGAGAAGCACAAGGATGCTTCATCAGTGACTACGTGCAACCTAAAGTAGAAACGCCCCACAGGTCCTATAAGAACGTAATATCCGTACTGAGTCTGCTTTCAGAATTCTGCTATTTAGATATTTCAGTACGTTTGTCGGTTTTATTGATCTGTTTCAAATAATTCAGGCACGTAAGTATGCCATCAAATGTATGCACCAAGAACGGATGTTCATTTAATGTGTTTCATGTATGTCTGACACGCAAAATCGTCATCAAATATAAGTACCGAGAACCTCACTGATTTCTTAAAAGTTATCTCTAAGGGGCAGTTCTGGTATGTGAAGAGCATTATGGCTGCAAAAACTCACACACTCGGATACTGTAAATAATTTCTCGAAGCTTTTTAGCTATTGAGAACTGACAAGACGCTGTTTGCAAGAAGGTCAGACAATCAGGATGTAGAAAATCTTTTTACATTAAAACCTTCAAAAGGATTTTATACTGGAAGAGGTGCCCTTACATAGCTATTAACATTTGAAGAAGGAGGATATGACCGCCACGAAGCTGCAATACGACATTACTTTACTCAAAGCCTAACTGCACACCATCATCATCACCGGGACGAGTCTATTAACACAACACTCTGATTTTGAAAGTTCACAAAGACTACGTAATTCGTATATAAGGGCATATATCGAAACTTTGTAGAAAAATTTACGTACCTTAGTCATGTTGGCTAACAACGGTGACGCAGTGTTATCACGTGCTCTGAATCGCCAAAACGTTATACGAATTTGTTTATTTATCTATATATATAACACAAAGCTTCCTATTATAACATACATAAAAGGTAATTCTAGATATCTGCCACTATAGCAACAAGAAAATTGGCTCAATGTGTTCCCGGGCAGCACGTAGATCATCTTGCGGTGGTCACGGTTTAAGAAGGCGCGGCAAATACACGGCGTGGTAATCCCCGTCGGTCTGCTACAAGGAATAAAAACCCTCAGGATCATCAGTTCGTTTCTCGCCATTGAATCCCCCGTTACACTGATATCCAAATACCACCGTTAGCTCTCCTTCTGAATCAACATCATTATATAGACCACATCCCAAACGCAACGATTTCCTTCCTTTCAGTGTTGCCACAGTCCTCAAATCACTACCATACAATGCTGGGCTCCAAACGTACGCTCTTATTAATTTCAAATTAAGACCGAAGATGCCGTATTTGCCTACGCTAGTCCGCTTTTTATGTCCTCCTTGCTTCGTCAGTTATGTGTTATTTTGATGCCGAAGTAACAGAATTCCGTAACGTCGTTAGCTTTGTAGTCCCTAATTTTGATCATAAACAATTAAAAGGTATTATGTGTCTGAGGAACGCGCATGCGTTTATATTTTTTTTAGATTGGCAACACTTTTGCGCTATTGGCGGGAATGCTTCTGCAGTTCCACGCAATTTCTTTGTCAGTCTTGTGATGTGAAGTAATTGTTGTTTTTTTCAAATTCCACAGTGTCTGTCTGAGACATATTTCCAGTAGCGCAAGTTTCGTTGCCCGTGTATTAGACACGTATTTCCAAAAGCTATACTTTTGCTTCTGGAGACTAGAACTGTTTGCAGCTATTTGCTTGTTATTTTATTTATGCTGTTAAGTTAGAGGTCCTAGCATTTTTGTTATATATTGCACAGGTGGGAAAAATTGAGCAGGTGGCATCTACATCATGAAAAAGGAGACAAACAGAAATATTGAGAGTGGATGATCCAAATTCTGAAGAGAAACTAGCAAGGTTGGGGAAGGAGTAGATGGAGAGAACGTGGATGTAGAGGATTTATTTTCTGACGATTCCGATTGTGATCCCTTCTTTTCTCCAGAAAAAGCAACCTCCGAGTCTTCCTCTGACAACCAAGACTCCGTTGCAGGCCTTGACTTTTCCTGAACAGGAGAGCAGGCAAACAAGGATGTCAGTTGATTTTGTTTAAAAAGGCAAAAAGGGTTTTCTTGGGAATCAAAAGAACCAACTAAAGCTAGACGTGTATCTGGTGATAACATATTCCGAGAAATAACGGATGTAGTAAGGGCTGCTAAAAATTTAGGTAGTAATCCTAAGATAAGAGATATTTGGTCTTTGATATTTTACTACGAACTCATAGAAGTAATTGTGAAAGGGAATAACGTTAAACTGGGACAGTACAGAAACAGGGTTGACGTACATCATCAAAATAACTACAAATTTACTGACCAGTATGGAATAAAAGCACTTATGACGCTTTATATGCTAACTTCCATCTGTATGTCAGGAAACGAAGATACGCTATCACTCTTCTCAACTGACAATATTGGAACACCTATATTTAGAGCCGCAATGTCAGTAAAGCGGTTCCAAATCTTGTTACTCCGTTTACGATTTGCAGACCCCGAAACAAGAGAAGTACGGAAGCTGGAAGACAAATCAGCACCAATTTCGGAAGTTTTTTTCAATGTCGTCAGTAATGGTCAAAAACTGTACTCCCTTGGAGAATATACTTAGGTAGATGGAATGCCCATACTATTTCATGGCAGATGTGGTTTCAAAGTTTATTTGCTCAAAAAGCCTGCCAAGTATGCAATAAAAATCTTGTGTCTGGCAGATGCCCGCACATTGTACTTGTATAATGCCTACATATACTGGTAAGGGTTCTAACGATGCTGAACGGAACAACGAAGAAAGAAAACTTGATGTTCCTACGCCATCATTTCTTCGATTAGTGCAGCCAGTTGTAAATAATAACAGAAATGTAACTGCAGGCAATTGGTTTTCCTCGGTAGAAATGGTAGAGAACTTCAGAGCAAACGGTTAACATGTGTAGGTACACAAAAAAAGAAAAGAAAAAAAACTGTAAATTCCAATTGGGTTACTGGCTTCTAAGATAAGGGCTGTTGGCTCTTCTCTTTATGGATTACGCTGTTGTCAGAAGTCCTTTGGAAGAACAAAGCAGTAATACTGTTGTCCATTATGCATTTTTCATAAGGAGTGGATGAAGTGACAGTGAAACCAGAAACTGTGTCCTTCTACAACAGCACCAAGGGTGGAGTAGACACGCTAGACCAAAAAATGTGCAGAGTACTCATCCAACAGAAAGTGCGGACACTGGCTTCTAGCAGTGTTTATTAGATTAATAAACATTAGTACACTGAACAGTTGCATTCTCTACTTCTGCTTTAAAAGCAGTAAATTTGTCATCAGGGACAGATCCCTGAAGGAACTGTCAGTCTGTCTAATGAGATATGTTGAAAATAGGTTACTTCAATTTGATAGGAGATTTAAGAATGATAATAGATAATCTCCTTGGAAAAGACTCAAAGAATAAGAAAGAAGAGCAAGAAAGGGTGAAGAGTCGCAAACTGGGAAGGAAGACGTAGTACAGTCTTCATCCGTACCAGAACAACAAGAACAGTGTATGTAAATGTGTGCATTGTGGTGAACATGTATGGCTGAAATATTCCAGAGAAACGTGTTGTAAGTGTTTAACCGATTCATTAGACAGAAGTATTTACGAATTTCAAGCTTTAATAAGTAATCCAGTCCCGGGTTCGAAACCACCCCTTCTTAAATTTAGATTAATAATGAGCATAGGTGCCCCAGGTTTGTGGCATAAGAAGTCGCCCTCATTCTGACAACGGCCATGTCAAAGTGGGTGAAGGAGTGGACAGAGGTTCAGGGCACTCTCTTGTCCTTATGGTGTAAAACTGCCCAGCAATGATCAACGGCATGAGGATGTAGAAGGCAAGGGAAACCACTGCATTAAAGACGAATAACGTGTATCCACAGGACATGTGGCCTGTAATTGATAATGTGTGATGATCTCTCCATTGGAAGAAAGATTCAGGAATAGTTCCCCATTCGGATCTCCGTGAGGGAACTGCGAAGGGGGAATTACCGACTAAAGGATAACGTTCTACGAGTAGTGGTGCGGAATGTTAGAGGCTTGAACGTGGTAGGGAAACTAGAAATTCTGAAAAGTGGTGGTCAGTTTATTGAATTGGAAAGAAGACAATGGTTTCTGGTCAGATGAGTATAGGGTAAAATCAACAGCAGCAGAAAATGGTTTAACGAGAGTGGGATTCGTTATGAATAGGAAGGTAGGGCAGAGAGTGTGTTGATGACAGTTCATTTTTTTTTCTTTTTTTTCTTTACTTTTGAAGTGTGTGGTAAGGTCTTACGGCACCAAACTTCTGAGGTCATCAAAAGTTCAGTGGTATGGTTGTTCTTATCATAATCTTGAGCAAAGCAACAATAACAACGCCAAGTCAGGTATAATTGCCGACGTCGCAAGCTGAAGATGAACAGATAGAGAAAGTACATGAGGGACTGGAAAAGCAGGACAGTACGTAAAGGCAGATGAAAATCTAATAGTCAAGAGGGATTGGAATGCAGTTGTAGGGAAAGGAGTACAGAAAATGTTACAGGAGAACATGGACATTTGACAAGGAACAAAAGAGGAGAAAGACTACCTGCGTTCTGTAATAAATTTCAGATAGTAATAGCGAACACTGTTCAAGAACCACAAGAGGTGGAGATACACTTGGAAAAGGCCGGGAGATACGAGAAGATTTCAGCTAGATTACATATTTACCGTACTGTTTTTGATGTTTCGGTCCGTACCACCCACTCAAAAAACATCGAAACCAAAGAGCTTCTCGTAGAAGAGATGTATTTTACGGTATCAAAGATGAAGAAGTGCTCATAGCTCTTAATGTATAAGTCTGTCTGTGTACTGAACAAATTTTTCTTGTTTTGGTCCGTACTACCACCTTTAAAAGTAGCTTGTGCTACAATTCCAGCCACAACAGTACCGCTAAATATATTCCACTGCGAGAGATATCAAAATTTTCGCTTATAGCTTTCGACTCGGTCGTCGTTTCCGGAAAAGGGTCCCTCTGACTGACATATTTACCATTCCCCATCATCCCTGAAACTGTGAAACGTTATTACGGAATCACACTGTGCAATGTTTTACGGCCACTGGACTGAATCAGAAAAATTCTGGTGTATTTTGTGGAATGCTACTGTACGACTATTGTGAGTGAGTTGTGGACGTAATAGGGACGTTTTCTCTGAATTTAAATTATAATAAATACAGTGTCTACTACAAAGTCTTCTAATTTCCAGAACTCAGCTTTTTATGTGTTACTTAGGTATGTGGTGAATTGAGAGTACGAGCTCGATAGATTACCTTTATGTTAGACTCGTGGTTAGCAATTTTGTTACATTGTGAAATAAACTACCAGTTAATTCTGCCAAGATCATGAGGCCGGTGTCAGATCAATACGATAGCCGACTAATCAAACCTTTATTCAAAATTCTGCCAAGATCATGAGGCCGGTGCCAGATCAATACGATAGCCGACTAATCAAACCTTTATTCAAAAAGCAACATTAATACAAAACAATCTTTATTTGTCCTCATCTAAAGAGATTTCATTTTTGTAATCTGGACCTATTATAGCACGTTTTTATGCGACAAATATGATAGAAACGTTTCCATCAAAGCAGAGTACAATAGAGGTCTATCTCCTTAGTGTGAAATTGGCACTTCTTTTGTGTAACCTCGCAAGTTAACCTAGAATGAGAATCTCTCGAGCCGGCCGGTGTGGCCGAGCGGTGCTAGGCGCTACCTTCTGGAGCTTCGTGACCGCTACGGTCGCAGCTTCGAATCCTGCCTCGGGCATGGATGTATGTGTTGTCGTTAGGATAGTTAGGTTTAAGTAGTTCTAAGTTCTAGGGGACTGATGACCTCAGCAGTTAAGTCCCATAGTGCTCAGAGCCATTTGAACCAAGAATCTCTCGAAACCCTTGAAAAACGGGTCGACATATTACCGGCGGAGGAAACAGATATTGAATTTGAGGTATAGAATTGTCTGCAGTGATTCAATAAGCACTTCATTTATGTCGTGAAACAGAAAATCCATGCTTCATACACAGTGAGAGATCGACGAGTAGTCTCTCCTTAACTTTTTCGATCGTAATGTTGTACATGTCCTTTCTTGGTGGCAACGGGTGAAGCACCCATTTTTTGTATAGAATACTCATAATTACGTATCCGTATAAAATATATCGCGCTCTATCTTTGAATATGCTTACAGAGTTCGATGCGCCATATATCTTGAAACATTGGTCGTATCCTACCATAGTGCCCAGATTTCCATTACTTTACTTGTGTTTCTGACCTGAGACGTAGACCTTGTGCAGAGGTAAGACAACACTTGCATTCAATAACACACTTCTGTAAGTGAAATAACAGACTCCTTAGAAACAAACAATTCCGTATCAACAAGATTTGAACGAATCATAAACCACACGAACGATCAGTAGAATTATTTTGGCACGTTATTGCGCGAAATGTATTAAGATAACAAAACCGTGTTTTCGTTGACAAAAACAGAATTTTTCTTTCAGGCTAAGGGCGTTCGTCGCACCCTCATATTACCAAATGCCACATTCGACTACATCTTGTGTTTTTGTATACATATTACACGAGTGTACGCGATCTAGTAGGAGAAAGGTATTGACCGTGACGAGCGGTCGTCAGATGCACCGTGCGATGCGGACGGGCACTCTAGCGCCGTATTGATTGGGTGGCGCAGCATCAGCTGTTGTTTCCGACAACACGGCGCGTCGTGCTTCTCACAACAGGCACTACCCCGCGGACGTCGCAGTAATTAAGTGCGGCAGGCGTGCCGGCACGGCGTTTGGCTTCAAAACAGTAAACACGGCTCTGGTTCGCCAGACCAGGCGTGTGCCATCCACCAGTGCCTGATTTTCTCTCCGAGACGTAAGCGACGCGTTCTGTCGAAAGAGGCGCACCGGGTTTCATATATCACATTACACATGGTACTCAACATAGACGCTATGGCTAAGTGCTCAGTAGAGAATGAATCCATCCCATCTTCAGCATTCTGAAGATAACGAGCACTTTCTTGGAGTTATACTTGATTGGTAAATAAGTTCCTAGCGTTTTTTCATTAATTTAATAAACATAACAGTTAAACACAACAGGGTTCTTTGACATCAATAATTTTTCCTCCTACATCATTTAAGCAGTCGAACAATGCTGCAGTAACTTTTCGATTCTGCGACTGTAGAAATAACGTGATTTTGAGATGAAGAACTCACCGAGCCATGTTCAGAGCGCATTTTCATACGGAAAGCAACTTCCTTGAATGTCGATCGGTAGAGATCGGAAAAGGCGAAAATGTGAAGCCAGAAGATGAGGTGAATAAGGTGCGTAATGACTTCGCAACCCAACTCATTGATAGTGTTTTTCGTCAGTATAGCGGCGGGTGGGCGTCACCGTAGAGTAGCATAACTTCACGCAATCAGCCTGCTCATTGTTCTTAGATTGCAAGACGTCTCAGTTGTTGGCAATAAATGTCATCAGTGATGGTAGACGTACCTGTTTCTTTGTAGGGGGAGTTGTTACTTTCTTTTCCTTACGGTGATATAAAGACACGATTTCTGACCACTAATGACGATACAGAATAAGAATGATCGTCGTTGATGAGAAGCCAATTAGCGACGAGCAAGCAGAGATGCACATATGGCCAACCGCTGAATTTTTATGATTCTGACTTCGATCTTGCCGGACCCTTTAAGTTATGAACCTTCGACACTGCCTGCAAATGTCGCACCAAGGTGGAATAATCGCAGTTCATTACATTCGCCAAGTCTCGAGTACACTGACTGGATCATTGTCGATAAATGTATTTGAACGATCATCATCAAACCCCGAAGGTCTTCCTGAACGTGGGGAGTCATTAATGTCAAAACGATCCTCCTTAAAACGAGAAAACCATCTTCTTGTCGCACTTTGTCCACTGGAATCCCCATACAGTGCACAAATCTTTCTGGGCACCTCTGTTGCTGTCACCCCACTACTGAACTCAAATAGAGGTACACTATGTGATCAAAAGTATACGGACACCTGGCTGAAAATGACTTACAATTTACTGGCACCCGCCATGGGTATTGCTGGAATTCAGTGTGGTGTTGGCCCACCCTTAGGCTAGATGACAGCTTCCACTCTCGCAGGCATACCTTCAGTCAGGTGTTGGAAGATTTCTTGGGGAATGGCAGCCCCTTCTTCACGGAGTGCTGCAGTGAAGAGAGGTATCGATGCCGGCCGGTGAGGCCTGGCGTGAAGTCGGCGTTCCAAAACATCCCAAAGGTATTCTATAGGATTTAGGTCAGGACTCTGTGCAGGCCACTCCGTTACAAGGATGTTTTTGTCGTTTAACCACAGTGCGTACATTATGAACAGATGCTCGGTCGTGTTGAAAGATGCAGTCGCCATCCCCGAATTGCTCTTCAACAGTGGGAAGCAAGAAGGTGCTTAAAACATCAATGTAGGCCTGTGCTGTGATAATGCCACGCAAAACAACAAGGGGTGCAAGCAGCCTCCATGAAAAACACGACCACACCGTAACAATATCGCCTCCGAATTTTACTGTCGGCACTACACACGCTGGCAGATGACGTTCACCGGGCATTCACCGTACCCACACCCTGCCATCAGATCGCCACATTGTGTACCGTGATTCGTCACTCCACACAACGTTTTTCCACTGTTTAGTAGTAGAATGTTTACGCTCCTTACACCAAGCGAGGCGCCGTTTGGCATTTACCGGCGTGATGTGTGGCTTACGAGCCTCCGCTCGACCGCGAAATCCAAGTTCTCTAACCTATCTGTCTTAATACTTGAAGTGGATCCTGACCCAGTTTGTAATTCCTGTGTAATGATCTGGATAGATGTCTGCCTATTACACATTACCACCCTCTTCAACTGTCGGCGGTCTCTGTCAGTCAACAGACGAGGTCGGCCAGTATGCTTTTGTGCTGTAGGTGTCCATGTTTCCACTTCACTATCACATTGGAAACAGTGGACCTAGGGATGTTTAGGAGTGTGGAAGCCTCGCGTACAGACGTATGACAGAAGTGACACCCAATCACCTGACTACGTTCGAAGTCCGTGAGTTCCGCGGAGAGCCCCATTCTGCTCTTTCATGATGTCTAATGACTACTGAGGTCGCTGATATGAAGTACCTGGCAGTAGGTGGCAGCACAATGCACTTAATATGAAAAACGTGTGTTATTTGGGGATGTGCGGATACACTTGATCATATAGTGTATATCTCGGAAATGTTCCGATTTCTCCACTTGGCACTCCATTTGTAGCGTCCACAGCTCCACTCACTATCCCCAAACGACAAAATGACAATATGTAAACTCAAACAGCAACAATGATCTACAAACGAAAAATTGCAGTTCATAAATAAATCAATACCAGTGTGCAAAGTGAATCAAATTAATATCATTTTATTGTGGCTTAAAGACATGGTGCAAGTCTTTCAACTGGACCCCGCTATGGCTACTTGCGCGTTCCTAACCTACTGCAGTAATCGTGCCGGAGAAACGGGATCTACAGTTTGATTTTTATTTCATAGTACGTCTTGTTTCGGGCCCCGCAGGCACGCCTGCGTCAGTGCTGTTCTCGCGCTAGCGCTTGGGTAGGGGCGTCCTCAGCTGCCGTTGTGGCGATGCTGGTCTGGAAGGGGTGGCGCGAAACAGGAGAAGGACTCTTGAGCTGACCATCGCTGAAGCCAGGCTCTTGGACGGGACGGACCAGTGGATGCCAGGCAGAGCAGTCGGGCCTGGGACTGCGAGTGGAGGCACCTGGTGGATTTCATATTGGTGTCTGCATGGGGGTGAGGAAGGGGGGGCACCAGAATTTATCTTGGGGAACACAGGGACTGTTCGCGACGCGGTGTGCACCATAATCAGAGACGTCCATGGATCCGTTTGTTGACAAGGGAGTGGTTGAAGGCAGTCACTCGGTGAAACGCCAAGAACGGGAATTGTCCTGGCTGATATGTCAAGGGGCCATCTGTGAGATATCACTAACAGTCAGCGCTGACGTGGCTGCTGTAGGGACACAAACAGCCCAGAGACGCAGTTGGCGTTTCTGCCTGGGAAAGAGGACAGATTCTACAGGAAACGCTGACAGACGTTTCCAGGTTACAGGGAAATAACTTAGTGCGTTAGTGACAGACAATAGTAGTTTGGTCGGTTGAGTGACGTAACTTATTGTACAGTGAAGAGTGCAGGCTGTGCATTGAGTGTATTGGATACGTAGCGAAACAAGCGCTGTATATAGTGGCGAGCAAGTGTGCCGGTACTTAAAAAACTCCAGTTCACTGCTAGTAGCGCCACGTCACCAAAACGCGTCTGTGCGTAGCGCGCAAGTATTGCACTACAATTAAGAATAAATTGGAACAAATAAGCCCTCGGTCTCAAATATTAAGTCAAAATTGACCTGGTTTCGACGCTACTATGAGCGTCGTCTTCAGAATTAGACTAACTGTTCTAAAACATATTAGGTATACAGTACATTAATAAAATTAAAGTTTGTACTGACTGGAAAAGATGCAGTACTTACAAGTGACATATTAAAAAAGATCTAAGCCGGAAAGGCGACGTCATGACAGTTGTGAGATGACGAGCCGCTAAGGGCTGCTCGTAAGAATAAAGTTAGAAGTTAAAGTTGCTTTCGCAAACTTTTTCAACGTATACTTTAATGTAATAATGCTTTAATTGTTATGTCTCAGATTGATTATGTCAATATTTTACCTAAATATATGTTTTTAGAAAAAAAACTAAGTGGCGCTATATAACAAAGCTAGAAAGCCAGAAATTGGTCATTACGTGCAGATGTATGCCAAAATTAACTGGTGCAAGTCTCAACGTGATTAAACAAAAACTGTGATCAGAATGCACGTTTTTAAGAAAAATTGAAGGCGCTAAATATTAGACTTAGATATGTGAAAATTTGTATGATGGTTCAGTTCAACATAAAAATAATAACTACCTGACCCCCTTATGATAGCTCTAACTGTTTTAGAGTAATTTAATGAAAACTAAATATGTAACTAAGGCGTCCTTACTTGTAGTAGATTAATTATATGTAATATTAATGCTAGAAAATTAAGGTTACAGCACATGATAAAACTCATTAAATAATAGAACTATAAAGTGTTTTATGACCGTGATGTTAGTAACAATCAATGCAAAGTCTCTTAATGTTGTAGTTCACAGGCAATGATTTACTGTCAATTCTGTTCTAAAAATTTTAGAGGGAAAAATTTTTATGCAAGGGAACTGAAACATTTTCTGTGATTTCTACCAACTTACCTACACGCAAGCAAAAATTATTAAGACTCTAAATTGAAAAATAACATAGTTTACTAAAAATATACAGCAACCAGCCACTTTTTAATGCGTTTTATTTATGCCAATATGCATTTCGGGTTTGCACCCATCTTCAGCTGGCAAATTACAGGTATCTTCAGTTTCTGCAGTGGTACAATCTCGACAGCAGTTTCGATGCTGCAGGTAGCCTATGCAAAACCAACGATTCCAATCATTTACTTCAATTTCGCGAGTTTAAAGTAATGTACTATCAGTTGTTCATTTTACTTACATTCTCCTATCCTTTTTTTTTCTTAGATTTTCTTCTTTTTTGTAACAACACACTTTTTGTCACGCATTTTAAACGGGTGCACTGCGTTATCTGCCATGTTGTCGACTGACAGTTTTTGTTCACATACAAGCAGTTTATCTATGGATAGAGTTATATTTTACGAAAGTTTTGAATTTCTAGATAAGCTACTGTTTACTGAACATTGACTTGGGTGATAGAAGTATTCTAAGTACCATGAATACAATTCTTTTTTGTTACTTAGGCTGTATTGAAGATAATTAGCTAAGATAACACATTTATACAAAGCAGTAATTCATATATTTGCAATATAACAAAGGAAGAATTAAGATTTTTATGCTGTATATTATTACATGCATTTGTTGAGTTTATATTAAATTATGTTATTTCTTGATTGTGCTTAGTAAGTGGTTTGATAAGTATATGCATTTCGGGATTGCACCCATCTTCAGCTGGCAAATTACATGTATCTTCAGTTTCTACAGTGGTACAATCTCGACAGCAGTTTGGATGCTGCAGCTGGCCTGTGCAAAAGCAACGATTCCAATCATTTACTTCAATTTCGCGAGTTTAAAGTTACGCACCATCAGTTGTTCATTTTGCTTACATTCTCCTCTCCTTGTTTTTTCTTGGCTTTTCTTCTTTCTTCTAACATCACAAACACTTTTTGTCACGTATTTTGCACAGGCGCACTGCGTTATCCGCCATGTTGTCGACTGACAGTTTTTTTTTCACGTACAAGCAGTTTATCTATGGACAGAGTTATATTCTACGAAAGTTTTGAGGTTCTAGATTAGCTACTGTTTACTAAACGTTGACTTGGGTGATAGAAGTAATCTAAGTACGATGAATAGA
Organism: Schistocerca piceifrons; assembly: GCF_021461385.2. Classification (NCBI taxonomy): domain Eukaryota; kingdom Metazoa; phylum Arthropoda; class Insecta; order Orthoptera; family Acrididae; genus Schistocerca; species Schistocerca piceifrons. The sequence continues at coordinate 378,358,099 of NC_060142.1, forward strand.
ATTCTTTTTTGTTACTTAGGCTGTATTGAAGATAATAAACTAACATAACACATTTATACAAAGTAGTAATTCATACATTTACAATATAACAAAGAAAGAATGAAGATTTTTATGTTTTATATTATTACATACATTTGCTGGGTTTATATTAGATTATGTTATTTCTTGATTGTGCTTAATAAGTGGTTTGATATTGTTATATTGTAAATGTATGATTACTGCTTTGTATAAATGTGTTATGTTAGTTTATTATCTTCAATACAGCCTAAGTAACAAAAAATAATTGTATTCATCGTACTTAGAATACTTCTATCACCCAAGTCAATGTTCAGTAAACAGTAGCTTATCTAGAACCTCAAAACTTTCGTAAAATACAGGGTGATTCAAAAAGAATACAATTTTAAAAATGTGTATTTAATGAAAGAAACATAATATAACCTTCTGTTATACATCATTACAAAGAGTACTTAAAAAGGTTTTTTTTCACTCAAAAACAAGTTCAGAGATGTTCAATATGGCCCCCTCCAGACACATGAGCAATATCAACCCGATACTCCAACTCGTTCCACACTCTCTGTAGCATATCAGGCATAACAGTTTGGATAGCTGCTGTTATTTCTCGTTTCAAATCATCAATGGTGGCTGGGAGAGGTGGCCGAAACACCATATCCTTAACATACCCCCATAAGAAAAAATCGCAGGGGGTCACATCAGGGCTTCTTGGAGGCCAGTGATGAAGTGCTCTGTCACGGGCTGCCTGGCGGCCGATCCATCGCCTCGGGTAGTTGATGTTCAGGTAGTTACGGACAGATAAGTGCCAATGTGGTGGCGCTCCATCCTGCTGAAATATGAATTGTTGTGCTTCTTGTTTGAGCTGAGGGAACAGCCAATTCTCTAACATCTCCAGATACTGTAGTCCAGTTACAGTAGCACCTTCGAAGAAAAAGGGACCAAAAACTTCATTGGCTGAAATGGCACAGAAAACGTTCACCTTAGGCGAGTCACGTTCATACTGAGTTGTTTCCCACGGATTCTCAGTGCCCCATATACAGACATTGTGACGGTTGACTTTCCCGTTAGTGTGGAAAGTTGCTTCATCACTAAACACAATCTTTGAAACGAAAGATTCATCTGTTTCCATTTGAGTAAGGATAAAATCACAGAAATCTATTCTTTTAATCTTAGCAACTGCATACAGTGCTTGAACCAGTTTCAGACGATAAGGTTTCATAACTAACCTTTTTCGTAGAACTCTCCATACAGTTGATTGTGGAATTTGCAGCTCTCTGCTAGCTCTGCAAGTCGATTTTCTTGGGCTGCGAACAAATGCTTTCTGGATGCGTGCTACATTTTCATCACTCGTTCTCGGCCGTCCACAACTTTTCCCTTTGCACAAACACCCATTCTCTGTAAACTGTTTATACCAACGTTTAATACACCACCTATCAGGAGGTTTAACACCATACTTCGTTGGAAATGCACGCTGAACAACTGTCGTCGATTCACTTCTGCCGTACTCAATAACACAAAAAGCTTTCTGTTGAGCGGTCGCCATCTTAGCATCAACTGACGCTGACGCCTAGTCAACAGCGCCTCAAGCGAACAAATGTACAACTAAATGAAACTTTATAGTTCCCTTAATTCGCCGACAGATAGTGCTTAGCTCTGCCTTTTGTCGTTGCAGAGTTTTAAATTCCTAAAGTTGTGGTATTCTTTTTGAATCACCCTGTATAACTCTGTCCATAGATAAACTGCTTGTATGTGAACAAAAACTGTCAGTCGACAACATGGCGGATAACGCAGTGCGCCTGTGTAAAATACGTGACAAAAAGTGTTTGTGTTGTTACAAAAAAAAAAAGAAAAGCCAAGAAAAAACAAGGAGAGGAGAATGTAAGCAAAATGAACAACTGATGGTGCGTAACTTTAAACTAGCGAAATTGAAGTAAATGATTGGAATCGTTGCTTTTGCACAGGCCAGCTGTAGCATCCAAACTGCTGTCGAGATTGTACTACTGTAGAAACTGAAGATACTTTTAATTTGCCAGCTGAAGATGGGTGCAAACCCGAAATGCATATTGACATAAATAAAACGCACTAAAAAAGTGGCTGGTTGCTGTATTTTTATAGTAAAATATAATTATCCACGGCCACGGAGCTCAACAATCCAAATAAAATGGACAAATTGTTATTGACAAATAACATTGTTATTCAATATTGTGTGTCCGAGAAAGCGGCCGTTTAGAGATTACTGCTGCGTGCATAGGGCGGATGACAGCGGGTGTTCCCTTGGACGTTCACTGCGCCACATATAAAAACACAGCCCGTGAGGCAAGAAGTGGCTTCACCTCGCACTCAGCCACTGTTTTAGGTCCGCGTCAGTCGAACGCCGGAGTGCGCGCTGCCTCAGCTGACGTCAGAGACAGGCTGTTACACAAGGCTTATTTTCAGAAATAACAGATAGTGAACTCGCAGGGACTATACACTGTCCTGGTTCACTTAGATTTCGCTAAAGCAACTTTTAGTGTGCCGTCTGTGATATTTAAAGATACACGTGGCAAGTGATGACTGTTATTTCCCACTTTTGTGGCGAGCATTTATTTTGAGTATCAGTAGTCAGGGCGAAAGACAATTTAGTAGGAGCTTACCATAGACGTCGCCTCTGAACTGCTCATAGTGCTGTTTGGGATAGAAATATTTACTGTCAGTGTGAACATAATGGATATTACATGTTGGGCATGAGAAACTTTACTATATATATATATATATATATATATATATATATATATATATATATATATATATATATATATATATATCAATTAGAACTCAAAATCTTAATTTTTTTATGATAGTCAGTCCCGCTGAACAAATAGAGAATAGAAACGTTTCTTTCAGTAGGCTGGACAAGAATGTAGACTTGCAGCCTGGAAACTATGGTCAGTATGTTCCTCGCCACTTTCTAGCTGACCACAGAAATACTCGCCAGGCATTCGTAAAAGACTGCGAAAAATATTTAACAATATTTATACCAATTCCAATTCCTTCCAATTATTACAATTAAAAACCACTATACGCGCGCCTCCACAGCCACTCAGTAGTATTACACACATGGAGTCTGTGGGGACACTGCTGCGTGCCATGGTTGTTGTGTGGTCGGAGGTAACCTGGACGTGCGGATGGTTTTTCTAAAATCGAGAGTCATATTGATTTTGTGTTTTATACACCGTGAGTGTGATTCATTTTGTATGTGTACTTGTGCAGAAAGTGAATTTATTATGGTACTGTGAGCGTTGATATCTACGCCAGTGCATTGAAAATTATCTTTCTCTTTTACTCTGAAGTGTATCTGTTTTGTTTTTCAGATTTTGCAAGAGACTGTAGTGACATATTTGTGTAAGTAGTCCTGTAGAGGGTTGGCTGCAGTTTTGGTTTAGTAAATTTAGTGACTAGATGGCGGTGCGAGTGGTCAGAGATTTCTAACTACTTGAGCGCTCATCTTCTAGTTAATGTCCTACAGTTAATTACACATGTTAATTTGATTTCTATTTATGTCCCTTGACCAGGGGCCAGATATTGTAATTATTACTGCTGCATCTTTTGAATTCTACTTATCTCTGTGTGTAAGTTATTTTATATTGTTATTCTCTTGTAGAGCGCAGCGTCAGTAACTGTTTTGGGCTGTTAGTTAACTTATATTCTGTTATAATCTCTATTTCCAAAAAGACTCTTTTATGTTTAATCACTTTTTGTAAAACTGAGCACGTCCGCACAATTTCCATCCTGGAAACCCTCCCTTCCCACTCAAATCGTACGCTATAACTTGGAATTCGAACCACGCGTTGTTTCTGTCGAATCTTCACTTCATTGAAAAGGAAAGACTAGTAATTCACATGATGAAACATTCGGTGCTCCGACAGGAAGTTTAAGTTTCCAGCTACGCACTTTACAACAAGATAACGAGGCGGAATGGCCGCATTCTGTTTCTTAGTTACTTCTGAAAAATAGATAAATAAAAATAAAATCCAAAAGTCGAATTGTACATACGCTGGATAGAAATATCAAACATTTATGTACGGTGCAACTACTGTTCTGTTATGGGCGTACGATGCAGAAATTGTGATGTAAGCGACATAAATGGAAAATCATTTCCGTAAAATATTCGTGATAAATGGATAAAACAACAGCCAGATTTACAGATACGTAAGCCGAAATCCTCAGATGAGTACGTAGTACACCATAAAGATTGCGTTTGTGCCATTCTGTGGCTCAGAAGCAAGAAAGATTTACCAGCTCCAAAGGACGCAGAAAGTGAAGGCTGTCTTCAGGGCTCCAACAAACATCTGAGAAAGAATAAGGCGTTTATTGATTTCATTATTCGTTTGCAGATTGCTTGTAGTGAAACGAAAAACGTCCTTTCTTGTTTTAGTTTGAATTCGTGAGCCGACTCAGCTAAAGAGCTACTACGTTATTGGGTAATTTGTCCTGACCATTACTGTGGTGTGACATTTACCAGCCAGAAACACCGTATAACTTCTCCATTGAAGACAGTGTGTCATCACTATTCTGGTATGAAGTTAGGTGGCCAAGAGAAAGCATACTGCTATTTCTTTTTAGAAAATTTACATGGATGGATCTGTAAGACTCGGCGTTCTGTATCCTCTGTCATCCCTATGAGTAGATAATTGTTGCTTCTACATGCTACTTGCTACTCACAGAAGTCTGTCAGGAAAGAAGAGGTTTCTCGTAACATACCTCTACATCCCCTCACCTGTTTGCCGAGTTGTGCATGGGGTCATGTGTCTATACCAAAACTTCCGAGGAATTACAGGCTGGAGGAAGATGTCGGTGAAGCCAAAATGGAGGAAATATACCATCCAGTACGCTTTGTACCTGAATCAATAAGTGAGCCACACAGATTGACGTGCCAAAAAACAGATGAGCTACTAGGTTCTAAACTGGAAGGGTGGAAACTTCTGTAACCAGTTGCTAACATCAGTATAGAGGATAAGGGAGAAAGATTTCATTCAATATTTGAAAAAAGGATAATAGCGTAAATGATTGTTGTGATGATGAATGGTTTCATGGCAGCTTTGAATGTGGCGCAGTGACGAGAGAACTGAAGGCTGTTCATAGAATGCATCAAAGCTCAGCCAAAAAGCTGTCTTGTTACGTAATGAGTGCTGTAACCATTCAATTGCTGTAGATCATGTCTTCCATATGGAGGAAACTTCTATCAATACGAAATTATTTCTGGGGGAAATTAAGTACTGTAGTGTCACGTAATAGTAAAGAGTTGGAAACGTGGAATATTGTCAAAGTTTTGTTGCCTATGCCGAGAGTCACAGGCAGTAGGTTAGCCAAGAGGTAAGAGGATTGCACATGTATAGGAATGTGTCGTCACGCAGGGGCAGTGGCCGGGTCACACACAACAGGTGAGAGAGAATTGTTTAGCACACAGGTTTGTGTTAGACGGAGACTTTCCTAGAGTGTAAGACAGAGGTATGGTGTCAGCTGTATTGCATTTCATAACTTTGCGTACGTCTGCCGTAACAAAACGTAACTCTGTCACAAGGACACCTAAGGGGCGAGTACGACAGATAAATCAGCAGTATAAGTGGAACGAAAGAGTTCATTACATACGAGCATGACGTCAGGACGTCGATCGTGCTTCCTTTAAATACGCCAGCTTTGTTAGCAACAAGGCATTCGCAGTTAGACTTGCAGTTAGATGTGTACTGGGTCGCTGCGTAGCGCTCAGCTTGGTGATCGACATGTTAATCTTTATTAAGGAGATGTTGCAGTGAGGGCGGCCCATCCAGCAGCAGATGTGAGGGGACAGTACCAGATCTGGTCCTCTCTGCTGTCGCTGTCAATCATCAACCCAGGATTAGCAGACATCGCAGCAGACTCGCTCGCCGCCAATGCTTACCACATCAGTGAGCCGTCGTGGAGATAATGTGGGGCCTAGGCCCTGTGCATCCGCCGTCACAACCAGGTGAGCCGAAGACGCTGGGGGACTCCAGCCCGTTCCGCCCGTCCACCGCGGACGAGCCACCAGGAGGAGCAGGGAAGAAGACGAGGTGGGATAGACTACACTCCGCACTACGAGAGCGCCTCTTGTACCGTCAGCGCGGGGACTCCAACCCGGAGCCTCCTACGCGCAGTGGCCTGCTGTCCGCCACCGAGCGGCACCAGCCATGCGCGGCCGAAGTAAGGGCATTCCACCGCTACGTCACTGCACGCGGCGCTGCGCTAGCAAGACTGGTGCGTCCCGGAGCTGTTGTCATCGCTCCGAGTCAGCGGGGACTCGGGGAAGGTCTTTGTTTGATATCACCAAGCTCAGCGAGCCTGTGTTACGCGGGTCACATTGTACTCGGCAGGAATAAAGGTGTCATGAATTAATGGTGTTTCTTTGGCGTTTCTGACGCGTCCACAGTCACTCCCTAGCATCCTGTCAACTGGAGAGGTCACCGCTCGGCTTCCAGTCCACCGTAGGCGACCGGGACCACGGAACCGCCTACAGTACTAAGACCGCAAATGGTATATCTGTGAGGACATGAATGTGATTGTGGCATTGTTTTGTATGTAACTGGGATGCACAAAATAGTGCTACGTGAATGGACAGTCGGGATAGATCTGGACACTATAGTAGGAAACAGTGTTCTCTAAGAGAAACTCACCAAAACAAATGTAAGAATGCTCGACAAAGTCTCCTGGTACACTGAAAAGTTATTCGACCAACTTTACACATAAAACTCGCTTTCATGGAGAATTCTGTAAAGGGAATGGACTAGGACGGAGGTGCTTCCAGGTACATGAGAGACAAATTTCCACGACTTAGTGAAGCGATATCAAAGAAATGAATCTTCATTCGTCATGAAATTCGTAAAATTGTGCATTAAATCATTGACTTGTCGTCCAGGTCAATCAGGTAGATTGTAATGTTTTTAAAAGTGTTGTTCATGACCTTTCTGGAGACGGAAGAGCTGAAAAGTGAGTTGAACTGGTAAATAACCTGCTAGGCAAATATTATAGATTTAGCAGCAACATGTTACTCAAAATACACTTTTCCATTCGCTTTCAGATTTCCTCCCCAAAACCGCAGTGCACTGAGCAATAAACGAAGTGAACGGTTCAACAAAGACATACAAACAATGGAACAAAGGTATCAGTGTCAGTGGAACCGTTCGATCCTTGTAGACTATAGTTGGACAAGTATTTGAGATGCCTCGGAGTAGGGTTACGGTAGACAAAGCAAAGAGATAGCGTCTTCGCCAGTTTTTCATGTATTTTTTTTATATTCGTAAATGTCAGTGACGTAAAATTAAACGTAATTTATTGAAATTATAAGTTCATTCAATAAAAACATTATGGCACATTATAACAGTATCATATAGCACTGTAAAACTGTATATCACCAAAACTAGAACTAATAGAAATAAACTAAGATGGGCTTCCTTTTCTACAACCCCAAGTTAGTAGAGCAACAGATCTTTTACTCAGGTCAAAAAAAAGTTTTTTCTTTTGTTGATTTGTGTAATTAATAAAGATTTTGTACATGATTTAATTACCACACCGGTCTCATTAGCATTCCACAGTGAATCGGGTTCCTCCAACCAGCCACAGTGTCTACAAAGTGTTTGCAGGATCACGTCTTCCAAATGTCTATCCAGAAAAACTTCCATCAAAGACGCTAGTTGTCAAAATCCACCACTTACGTATTGTTAGATACCATGGTTGTGGTGGAGATGAAGGGCATTACAATTTTACAGCATTAGAGGTGGGAGTGATGACTTCAGTTTTCTTCAGTATACATTTTTGCTTACTAATTCCTACAAAATCTAACTCCATGACAACCTAAAAAAGATGCCATTTCGTTTTTCTTTCTCGTTTGTTGATAATACAGAATACTGACCAACTTCAGCTATCAAAGTTTCTTATATAATCTATAGATCGGAGATGTATGTAACAGATGGAAATAATGTTCCAGGAACTGGATATATTAATTGTAAACTCTTAGCTGAATTGAATTAGATTTTGAGTGTGTGGGTCTGTGTGTGTTTGTGTGTGTGATTTCTGGACAGCTAACGTTGTGTTGGCCGAAGTTTTCCTCGGCAGACATTTGGAAGAAGTGATCCAGCAAACAATTTGTACTTACTCTGGCTGAGGGGCGGGATCCGGTTCAATGTCGGATGCTAAGGAAACTGGGCCACAAATGCTTGGCTAACATTTTGGAGACAAGTATTCTTGTACAAAAACTTTATCAGCTACTACATACATATTTGCATACTGAATGTAGAAAATATCTGTATACAAGCGGGGATTGCCGAATAGCTCCATATACTGTAAGTACTGATGGAAAGTGCTTGATGGCGTATTTGCCGAAAACGATGGATTTGAGCACAAACGGGATAAACAAACCACCATGAGTATTAGGAACTGCTTAAAAAAAGGTAGCTATATTGTATTAACGTTTGGTGCACTGGACACAATGCATCTTTTTATTTCATAGCTCTTAAGAAAAACGAACCATAGATTGCTGTTGCTCCCACAATAGTGTTTTCCACAGGCCTTAAAAGAAAGAAGCAGTGTATCAGATAAATTTCAGCCTGCCTCATTAACCATTTTAATGTGGAAAACTGGAAAACGAAAAGATCGACATCAAGAAAAAGGAAACATGAGACTTTGGAATGAACGATTGCCTCGAAAGAAAACTATAAACTGCTACTCAAAAAAGAAGATGCGATTGCTTATTTTAAAGCAAGGCTTATAACTTACTTTAAACACAGTTTAAATGGGAAAAAAGTCTTGATACAAATGGGGAATACTGGATAACTGCATTTATAGTAAATACTTTTAGGGAGTTGATGTACTTGCTGAAACGAATAGGTTCATGGGTGTTTTCTACATTAGTAGGTACGTGAAAAATTCTATTTATAAACCTCCACTACATTTTGTATATGCTTAAAAATTCAGGAAATATAAGAAAAGTTTAAATCCCCTAATCATCTTGATTACTGGCACACGTAGTGTATGCAGCCTCTTAAGTAGATTTATTACATCTTCTGATTGTTCTGGTAATAGAGCATTATACTATTTATTGTGGCATATGGCTGTTATCAAAGTTCTGGATAATTTTCCTCAACTTAAGAGTGAATTTGACAACAATTTATTCATTGTTCCAGTTATTATAGTACACAAAAATTTTTTATTGAACATATAAATTCATATTTACACCTTTTAAATAACATGTCGTATTTCAGCCAACTTTTCCATAAAGTGGCATATTTCACCCAACTTTTGTCAAAAATGGATGTACCTTTTCTATTTCTAAAAATACAAGGGTGAATACATGAAAATATTTCTCACATGACAGTGTTTTAAGTGATATTGTCACAAAGATACACAACAATCACCACCAAGCTTTATCATCGGAACTATGACATACAAGCAGCATAACACACTAGGCCAGTCGTTGACATAAGACATTTTTGTGTACGTTGGACTAAACGCTCTCGAAGTCAACTAAGGCGGTTTCTGACGGAATAAACATCGCACACATTGTCACTTTGTTTAGTTTGAACACAAACTCAGTCTGGTTCAACATGCTGAAGGTAAAGTGCTCCAACAGAACGTGATTTTGAAGAGACATTCTTCTGCTCTTACAGGAAACATTATTTTGTAAACCTTGTGATGTTGAAGTTAGTTCAGAAAAATTCCTATAATGTGCAACAACATCGTAACACAGCCAGACTCAGAAGCTGCGTGAAAATAGGTGTTTTAAAAGAAAGAAGATAAAGGCTGTTATTTGAACCGACAAGTTTGTCTTTAACATGCAATCATTCTTCAAGGAAGTGAGTGAGAGCATGGTGGCTTGCCACATCCCAGTGTAGAAGCTGTAGAATCCACTACTCAGTCAATTTTTGGAGAAGCACACAATACAACCAGTTTCAGATAAGTTCAAATGGTTCAAATGGCTCTGAGTACTATGGGACTTAACTTCTGAGGCCATCAGTCCCCTAGAACTTAGAACTACTTAAACCTAACTAACCTAAGGACATCACACACATCCATGCCCGAGGTAGGATTCGAACCTGCGACCATAGCGGTCGTGCGGTTCCAGACTGTAGCCCCCAGAACGATAAGTCTACATTGAGGAAGTTCTTTACAAAATTCGAATCAGTGTTGCTGACCAGAGATTCCTGGTGTGCGATGAAATTACCGATGTTTGTTGTACTGTAAGAACTGATGAGCCTGGAGAAAGGTTCTTCTTAATGTGTGAAGTTCTCAATATTCAAGTAAATAAACTAATAACTTTGGAAACTGGGATAAAGGATCTGAAATGATAATTAATGGTGAATGCGTGTCAGAAGAAAGCATTTTCGTTCAAGGAAGTCATATCATCAGGTGATACCATGGCTGCCACGCATTACATTGGAGTCAGCAAGTGCCAGCTGAAATGACTGTTAAATCACTCATTGGCTCGGAACCAACAATTTGTCTCTGCCTGCGCTTAAGTTGAACCTCATACACGTAAGAGCCTCTAGTCACAGACGGGCGGAAGTATAGGTGGGCCCTAGAAGTGACTATTTTGAAGTGAAGTGTGGAAGAGGTACAGCTATGTGCAGAGCACTTGAGACAATTAAGACTCGAGCCCTGTGTTTTTTGGCTTTCTGTTATTTTGATTGTCAGAATACTGACTCTTATCTTGCGACCATTAAGACGTTGTCTTTCGAGGTACTGGCCTTCCTTCCTTACTCAGATTTGAGGTGGTTAACCAGTTACAAACTTGTTATTCTTGGGGTTCCAAAATATGTACGATTTTCTCCCTCCCCCTGTCTTCTTTTGTGCGTTAGTCGGTATGGTTAGATCTGTACGAGCGCAGTCGAACTCCCTTCAAGAGTACTTTAAGTGCAAAATTTGAGAGTCTGCAAGAATGTAGTGGTTATGCAATGTGACCAGTTTAACCATTCACACGAGGGAAGCTATGGATATTTTTCCTTAATCACATCTCTACAAGAAAACCTTTGATTCAAGGAGCTTCACGGAGCGATGTTAAAGTTCAAGCTGTTCCAGAAAAATTTGTTACAGTTAATAAATCCTTATTTATGAAAAATTCCCTATACTTATAGAGGTGTGATTCGGTTGAAATTGCCTGCACTATTGAATGCAGCTAGTCTCCAGCGGGACACTGTTGATTTGACTGTCTGTGGTTGTACGCTCACACAAAAGTAGATAAAAATCTGTAACTCACTAATGGGTAAAAGTTCACTATAAGTTTGGGTACTCATTCGATTAGTAATTTCCTACACCACTCAGTGGAGATAGTGTGCTTATACAAACTATTGATTTGACTACACGTGACTGACTTTTTACACAAAGGACAAGTGGACAAGTTCAGTCACAAAGGAAATCACCATAAATCCACGATAACTTCAAGACAAGACGCGTGAAGCGTTACACGAAAATCACTGATAGTGAGTGATTTACTTAATACCCAGAATTTATAGGAATTTTTCATGTTGTGAGTATCATGTAGTAGTCTAACACTCGCGGATCGCGAATCTCGATGACATCTGAATATTACATCATCAGCTGTTCAGATGGTTTTCACTTCGTGTAATAAAACACTTTAACTATCAAGCCCAGAAGAACTGTTAAAAGCTCATTAGCGATGTGATGAATATGCACTGTCAAATCTTCACCAGAGACAAAGCGCAGTTACAAATTCACACAATTGGTGGTAGTAGTAGTAGTAGTAGTAGTAGTGTAGTAGTAGTAGCGTTATTCCTCTGTACATCTCTTTTTACATGGATATGTCCCTTTAGTCAGCCATAGTGCCAGTAGTGTCAGTGTCGTCCTAAGCGCCGTCTGCTTCACGTCTGCTGTGCAGCGAGCTACCTTAATTTAAGTATTAACTGTATGTTTCTTACTTGTCACTTCTTCTTCCGTGTGTTTTTGCTTTTAGGAAGCTTTAATTGTCGAGTGCTATTAATAGTGTTCCATAGATTTCGTGTTTGTTTTGAATACAGTCAGAGAGAGTCCCTTTAGTCAACCATAGTGCCAGTAGTGCTAGTGTTTGTTTTGAATACAGTCCAGAGACAGGTAGTGCTATTTTCATTGTTTTCTACAAGAAGTGGCTAGCAATCGCAGTTTAGTCAATAATCAGCCGCCTTTAGTGAATTATCAGTCTAGTTAAAAGTTGATTAACTCTCTTCAGTAAATTGATTCCTTAGGATAGGATGTGTGACTGCTGTGTACGGACGCAGGAGCTGGCCACTGTTCGCGAACAGCTGAACGTGTTGATGGCCGCGGTCAGCCGTCTTCAGGCTGCTGCCTCGGAGTGTAGCGGCAGTGGGGGTTCTTGTGCGTCGCAAGGTACCCCCCAGGTGTTACATGCTTCACACACCCTCTCCCCAAGGGGAGTGGCGGGTTCAGCGGCGTTCGCGGCGCACGAGGCGGAGGGTAAATGTGGAGGCTGGCCGTGTGGCATCGCCCGCTCTGCCTGTGAGTGGACATGTGGCTGCTCCTCCAGCAAGGTCCGAGCAGGCACACGGGTGGAGGGGTTCATTAGTTATTGGGAGCTCCAACGTTAGGCGGGTGATGGAGCCCCTTAGGGAAATAGCGGAAAGGTCGGGGAAGAAGGCCAGTGTTCACTCTGTCTGCCTGCCGGGGGGTCTCATCCGAGATGTGGTGGAGGCCCTACCGGCGGCGATAGAGGGCACTGGGTGCACCCGACTGCAAATTGTTGCTCATGTCGGCACCAATGACTCCTGCCGTCTGGGTTCAGACGGCATCCTCAGTTCGTACAGGCAGTTGGCAGAATTGGTGAAGGCGGAAAGCCTCGCTCGTGGGGTGGAATCGGAGCTAACTATTTGTAGTATCGTTCCCAGAACCGATCGCGGTCCTCTGGTTTGGAGCCGAGTGGAAGGCTTAAACCAGAGGCTCAGACGATTATGCGGAGATCTGGGGTGCAAATTTCTCGACCTCCGCTATAGGGTGGAGAAACGTAGGGTTCCCCTGAATGGGTCAGGCGTGCACTACACGCCGGAAGCGGCTGCAAGGGTAGCGGAGTCCGTGTGGAGTGCACATGGGGGTTTTTTAGGTTAGAGAATGCCCTCCCTAGGCCCGAGAAGACGCCTCCTGAGACGCGGCAAGGTAGGAGTAGGCAAAATGCATCAGGCAATAACAATATTAATGTGCTAATAGTAAACTGCAGGAGGGTCTATAGAAAGGTCCCAGAATTGCTCTCATTAATAAACGGTCACAACGTCCATATAGTACTAGGGACAGAAAGTTGGCTAACACCAGACGTAAACAGTAATGAAATCCTAAACTCAGATTGGAATGTATACCGCAGAGACAGGCTGGACAGTGAAGGGGGAGGCGTGTTTATAGCGATAAGAAGTGCAATAGTATCGAAGGAAATTGACGGAGATCCGAAATGTGAAATGATTTGGGTGAAGGTCACGGTTAAAGCAGGCTCAGACATGATAATTCGATGTCTCTATAGGTCCCCTGGCTCAGCAGCTGTTGTGGCTGAGCACCTGAAGGATAATTTGGAAAATATTTCGAGCCGATTTCCCCACCATGTTAGAGTTCTGGGTGGAGATTTTAATTTGCCGGATATAGACTGGGAGACTCAAACGTTCATAACGGGTGGTAGGGACAAAGAATCCAGTGAAATTTTTTTTAAAGTGCTTTATCTGAAAACTACCTTGAGCAGTTAAACAGAGAACCGACTCGTGGCGGTAACATATTAGACCATCTGGTGACAAACAGACCCGAACTGTTTGAAACAGTTAACGCAGAACAGGGAATCAGCGATCATAAAGCGGTTACGGCATCGATGATTTCAGCAGTAAATAGAAATATTAAAAAAGGTAGGAAGATTTTTCTGTCTAGCAAAAGTGACAAAAAGCAGATTACAGAGTACCTGGCGGCTCAACACAAAAGTTTTGTCTCAAGTACAGATAGTGTTGAGGATCAGTGGACAAAGTTCAAAACCATCGTTCAATATGCGTTAGATGAGTACGTGCCAAGCAAGATCGTAAGAGATGGAAAAGAGCCACCGTGGTACAACAACCGAGTTGGAAAACTGCTGCAGAAGCAAAGGGAACTTCACAGCAAACATAAACATAGCCAAAGCCTTGCAGACAAACAAAAATTACGCGAAGCGAAATGTAGTGTGAGGAGGGCTATGCGAGAGGCGTTCAATGAATTCGAAAGTAAAGTTCTATGTACTGACTTGGCAGAAAATCCTAAGAAATTTTGGTCTTATGTCAAAGCGGTAGGTGGATCAAAACAAAATGTCCAGACACTCTGTGACCAAAATGGTACTGAAACAGAGGATGACAGACTAAAGGCCGAAATACTAAATGTCTTTTTCCAAAGCTGTTTCACAGAGGAAGACTGCACTGTAGTTCCTTCTATAGACTGTCGCACAGATGACAAAATGGTAGATATCGAAATAGACGACAGAGGGATAGAGGAACAATTGAAATCGCTCAAAAGAGGAAAGGCCGCTGGACCTGATGGGATACCAGTTCGATTTTACACCGAGTACGCGAAGGAACTTGCCCCCCTTCTTGCAGCGGTGTACCGTTGGTCTCTAGAAGAGCGTAGCGTTCCAAAGGATTGGAAAAGGGCACAGGTTATCTCCGTTCTCAAGAAGGGACGTAGAAAAGATGTGCAGAACTATATACCTATATCTCTAACGTCGATCAGTTGTAGAATTTTGGAACACGTATTATGTTCGAGTAGAATGACTTTTCTGGAGACTATAAATCTACTCTGTAGGAATCAGCATGGGTTTCGAAAAAGACGGTCGTGTGAAACCCAGCTCGCGCTATTCGTCCACGAGACTCGGAGGGCCATAGACACGGGTTCACAGGTAGATGACGTGTTTCTTGACTTCCGCAAGGCGTTCGATACAGTTCCCCACAGTCGTTTAATGAACAAAGTAAGAGCATATGGACTATCAGACTAATTGTGTGATTGGATTGAGGAGTTCCTAGATAACAGAACGCAGGATGTCATTCTCAATGGAGAGAAGTCTTCCGAAGTAAGGGTGATTTCAGGTGTGCCGCAGGGGAGTGTCATAGGACCGTTGCTATTCACACTATACATAAATGACCTGGTGGATGACATCGGAAGTTCACTGAGGCATTTTGCAGATGATGCTGTGGTGTATCGAGAGGTTGTAACAATGGACAATTGTACTGAAATGCAGGAGGATCTGCAGCGAATTGACGCATGGTGCAGGGAATGGCAATTGAATCTCAATGTAGACAAGTGTAATGTGCTGCGATTACATAGAAAGATAGATCCCTTTTCATTTAGCTACAAAATAGCAGGTTAGCAACTGGAAGCAGTTAATTCCATAAATTATCTGGGAGTACGCATTAGGAGTGATTTAAAATGGAATGATCATATAAAGTTGATCGTCGGTAAAGCAGATGCCAGACTGAGATTCATTGGAAGAATCCTAAGGAAATGCAATCCGAAAACAAAGGAAGTAGGTTACAGTACGCTTGCTCGCCCACTGCTTGAATACTGCTCAGCAGTGTGGGATCCATACCAGATAGGGTTGATAGAAGAGATAGAGAAGATCCAACGGAGAGCAGCGCGCTTCGTTACAGGATCATTTAGTAATCGCGAAAGTGTTACGGAGATGATAGATAAACTCCAGTGGAAGACTCTGCAGGAGAGACGGTCAGTAGCTCGGTACGGGCTTTTGTTAAAGTTTCGAGAACACACTTTCACCGAAGAGTCAAGCGGTATTTTTGCTCCATCCTACGTATATCTCGCGAAGAGACCATGAGGATAAAATCAGAGAGATTAGAGCCCACACAGAAGCATACCGACAATCCTTCTTTCCACGTACAATACGAGACTGGAATTGAAGGGAGAACCGATAGAGGTACTCAGGGTACCCTCCGCCACACACCGTCAGGTGGCTTGCGCAGTATGGATGCAGATGTAGATGTAGATATAGGACATGTCAAACTATTCACAAATTTAGATCAATTTAAAATAAGCTATTTCGTATACACATATATTTACAGACTTCTAGTTAGAGACAATCATTAGATTAACTCCTGGTGTATAATACTTTTTTTACAAATAACGTATGACATAATGTAATACCTCATTGTTCACTCAATCTCACTATCAGTCACTACACACATTGTTTCATAACATTTCACTCACTACACACACACACACACACACACACACACACACACACACACACACACTGTGCTGATCTCTGGGCCATTTTCTGTACCGCAACTTCCCATTTGCTATTCTGAAAAACTGAGTCAGCATCCCTCCATAATGAGTGAGATGTTGATCTCAGAAAGCGGAGGATGTGTTAGAATTGTGCTATGCATAACATGGGGGTAAGTATTTCTAGAAAGGAAAAAGAAGGAAGGAAAAAAACATTAAGTGAAGGTATTATGTGGAATGTTTGATATTTTATATCATCATTATTATTATTTATATGAATAATATTTTTTACCAAACCGCTACTCTGTTTTAGCTAAGTAATCCTTCAGTATATAAAATGTATTGCATAAAAGGTACTTTTTAGCTGCCTTTTTAAATAAGTGTATTTTGACAATTTCTTTAATCCCTTTTGGTAATTTATTGTACAGTTTTATTCCTTGGTAGGAAATGCTGTTTTGAGATTTATGTTTATTTTTTCTTGGTAAATGTAAGTTGAGTCTATCTCTTGTTGCATGGTCATGGAAAGAGTTGTTTGGCATGGGTTTACCAATGTTATTTTTTATGTGTACAACTGACTGGTAAATGTATTCCCATGGAGCAGTTAAAATCCACAGTGTTCTGAACAGATCTTTACAATGATCTTGACTAGTATTTTTGATTATTATTCTTATGGCTCTTTCCTGGAGTTTGAAAATTGTGTTCATATTTTGTGCATTTGTTCCAAAAATAATTCCATAGCTAAGAATTGAGTGTACATATGAATAATGTGTATCTAAAAGACACTGAATGTTACACACAGATTATAGGATTCTAAGGGTATAACATGCTGATGACATTCTCTTTGCAAGTACCTTTGTGTGTTCACACCACTTCAACTGAGAATCAGTATTCATTCCTAGAAATTTTGCATTTATTACACAGTCTATAGAGGTGCCATCTACATTTGATTTAACATTGTCATTTTTCGTCTAAATTCATGGCATTAGTTTTCTTTATGTTCAATGTCACTTTATTACTTATTGACCAAACTTCCTTGAGAGTTTCATTTGCTCTCTCAGCAAACAGTTCTCTTGTCTTATCAGTGACTATAATACTGCTGTCATCAGTGAAGAGGATTTTTCACAGGGAAAGTCATTGATGTATATCAGGAACAGTATTTGTCCTAGTATGTTTCCTTACGGAACCCCTACATGAATGTGTATTGGTTGTGATAAGTGTTTTACTAAATGTTTGGACCTATTTGAAGTATGTGTTAGCTCTACTCTTTGTACCCTATATGTTAGGTATGATCAAAACCAGTCGTTAGCTACCCCTCTTATTCCTAATGCTTCTAATTTATTTAATAGAATCTTGTGGTCGACTGTATCAAACGCCTTAGAAAGATCCAAAAATATGCCTGTGACACACGCATCTTTATCAAGAGCATCAAGTGCAACTTTTGTGAATTCTACTACGGCTGACTCCACATTTTTTGCCACTTCGGAAACCAAACTGTTATTCGCTTAAATGGTTGTATTTATTCAGATAATTCACTAATCTGTCCATCAAAATTGCTTCTATATTATTATTATTATTATTATTATTATTTTTGAGAATGCTGACAGCAGGGAAAAGGGCCAGTAATTTTCTATGTCTTCTGCATTACGTTATTAAGCAAAGGTACACCTCTAGCCTTTTTTAACTGCTGATGTGAAGGATTCATTTATTATATTTGCTAAGCTGCCTTGTATAATCCCTATGCATTGTTTCAGTACACACATTGGTACTTCATCTAAGCCTACAGACTTTTTACTTTTTACTTTTTGAATTGTTTTACTGACTTCATTCTCTGTGGTTTGAAGTAACATCATTGTATTTAGTGCAACATTATTTACAGGGGCTATATTTGTGTGGGGCAATTTTTGTCGTAACTTCTCTGCAATACTTGAAAAATGCTCGTTTACATAGTTTGCTAAATGCTGTGGATCTTTTATTACCTTTTCCCCCTCCCTTAGTAGTGTGTTATTCTGTGTTTGTTTGCCTCTCCCCGTTTCCTTTTTTATAACATTCCAGACTGCTTTGCTTTTATTCTCTGATTTATATGTTATTTTGTCACTAAATGACTTTTTACAGCAATCAGCACCTTTCTATAGATATTTTTGTATCTATAATAGAAATTTAAGAGTTCTGGATCATTGGGAATCGTTTTTGTGGAACTGAGGTGTTTAAGTGTTTGGGAGGAATTCTTAATACCTGCTGTTACCCATCTGTTTTTTTTTTTTATATGTTGATACAGACATGCATGCTTTCGGAAATCCCTTTTCAAAGCTTAATTGAAACAATCTGGAGAATTTAGAGAATTTCATATTCACATTGGTTTCCTTATATACTTCATTTTAGCTTTATTTCTCTAGTTCTTTTGAAAAATCTTTTATTTTGATTTCTGATAGATGTCGTTTGTAGGCTCGTAGTTTAGGGAATGATTCGATGTCTGACTTACTGTTGTTATGTGACAGAAATGGTCTGTTAGTATGAGATCTTTTACAGCTACATCACATTTTTCCCTGTCCATATTTGTGGCCACATGGTCAATTACTGATAAAGTCCGTGTAGTAACCCTTGTTGCACTATTGACCAATAGGGACATGCATAAACTTTGAAAAATGTCTATGAAGGTGCTGCTGGATTCATTTATTATGTTAGTGTTGATGTTAATGTCACCACACAGAATTATGTTGACCTTTGTACTTGAGACTTTATCTAGAACTTCTGTTAACTTATTGAAAAAAGTGTCCACACTACACACACAAGATGATTAATTTCTTGGCGATATCAAGCCCTGTTAATTCGATAGCTAATATTTCAAAGTGTTTCTCTTCACTTATGGTACTGAGCTCATGTCATGATTTGAGCTGTGTTCCTTTTCTGATACAAATGCATGATCCTCCACCCTTGAAGTAGTTCTGCAGTAAGAGTTAGCCTTTTAATACAATGATAATACTACATGTTGGATTTCTGTGTCTCTACACCAGTGCACAGCAATACAAAGTACTGTGTAGTTCAAAGATTGGAGCTCAACTTCTAATAGTTGTATTTCATTTTTTATTGATTGCACATTTTGATGGAGGATTGTTAAGTCTGTGAAATGCCCCACGTTACTCTTTAAAATGGTTTGTTTTGCTTTGTGACACCTGGTATATGTGATGTTTGAGGTGTTAAAATCTGTCTTGTGAGTGATTGTTTCAGTATTTTTTTAAGTGCTGGAGATACTCTTTAGGCGGGGAACCTGTTGTATGGATTTATCCTAAGAAAGACCTACTTTTCCTACCTATGACAACAGGTTATCTGTACTTTTTGTACCCTATCTGTTAGGTATGATCAAAACAAGTTATTAGCTACCCCTCTTATTCCTAATGCTTCTAATTTAATAGAATCTTCTGGTCGACTGTATCAAACGCCTTAGAAAGATCCAAAAATATGTGTGACCCGAGATCCACCCCATATACTTTCATGAATCAGCTGTACCAATCTTCCCATCCCAATCCTGTTTAGGTCTAGGCCATGCCTAGTGAAACCCCATCTGTTGATAGTCCCGACGGGCATCAGAGAAACATGAGCAAAGTTTGCTGTCCTCAGAGCCATCCCTAACCCCACATTGATCCGCCTCACAGCTCCATCAAGGAGTGGTCGATCATGACGCCGGAACAGATCAACAAAGTGTACGTTGGTGCCATGAGTCAGGGAGGCTATGTCTCATGGATTTTAATGAAATAGTTCGGAAATTCAATAAATATTTCCTACCACATAATTTAGGGGAATGAACTTGTTCTCTAATGAAGCTCAGCTACTTTACTTTTAAAAAAACGTCGGTGATCACCTCAAACTGTGTTCTGTGGGACAACAGTACCTACAGGACGCCAGCAGCAGACAGAGTAACGGAACTGCTGACTACCTGCTGGGCACTCGCGAGTCTAACGGGCGGTGAGGAACAAACTTCCGTTTCTTGCATTTAGTCAAAAATTGGCACAAAAATAGCGGAAAAAACATGAACGGACTCATTATTCACTGTTGAATATCTGTGGTGAGAACCAAGGAGAGGTGACACTAATTCTAGTGAGGATTATTCGCTCATCGCCACTAGTGCAGTCCAAACCGTTAATTTATACATTTTTACTTCGCAGAATTACTCAGACAATCGGAAAGATTGAAAAAAGTTTCTGAGCTCTAAATAAGATTAAGACACTCTTTGCCAAGTCCTTATCCACTGGTGAATCTGGCGACAGGATAAAAGTTGTCCATGTGCCTTCACGAAAGAGAAAAGCAACATAACTGTATTTTAATAAAGTGGGTTATTGCACAGACCCGTCTCGAAAGGCTTAGAGTCACAATTGACAGTTTTATACACCAGTAGTTAGTTTTGGCTATTTAGCCAACAGTATATTGCCAGAATGGATTGAAGGTATCAATTTATCTTCTTTTGGCACCACGCTAACATTCTGCTGGCGGTAATAAAAAAACGGAATTGGTTATCAGTGAACGAAGCAGACAACTGTGAGTTTAAAATTTCACTTACATCTTGTGACATTAAATTAATAGCAATTCCCTGGCAACTCTACTGATAAATCCTAACCGCTTAACTTTTCATGGCAATTGTGGTGTCACCGCCAGATACCACTAGGTGGTAGTCTTTAAATCGGCCGCGGTCCGTTAGTATACGTCGGACCCGCGAGTCGCCACTATCAGTGATTGCAGACCGAGCGCCACCACACGGCAGGTGTCGTCTAGAGAGACTACCTAACACTCGCCCCAGTTGTACAGCCGACTTTGCTAGCGATGGTTCACTGACAAAATACGCTTTCATTTGCAGAGACGACAGTTTAGCATAACCTTCAGCTACGTCATTTGCTACGACCTAGCAAGGCGCCATATTCAGTTACTATAGGTACTATCTTCAAGAATGTTTTCCGAACAGATAATATTGTGACTCATGTACCGTCAAGAGCGACGTTCATCATTAATGGATTAAAGTTAAGTTTCAAACTAATTATGTCCGCTTTCTGAATTCTCATTCCTTGTCATGTTCCAGACCTCACGTCAGTATAGTTGTTCCCTCCTCACACCAGCCAGCGTGAACTAAAACGCGTGCATTTCGGCCTCCACTCGTAACACGGTGTTGGCTCTTCTGCTAACACAAAAGCAATACTATCTGAAATGCAACAACCTGCATGGTCTAGATAGCTCACCACACAAATGTCTTTTAGGATTCTTTATAACTCTAAGTTAAAAATTGAACTTTAAATTTCCAATCAGCACATCATTATCTGGACGTGATTTAGAGCATCACGCAGACATTTTTCAACAGTTTCTCAGTTCTAGTTTATTTTTTGCTTTTAGACATATCATTTCACAAAAATATTTCACCGTTTTGCTTTTCGTTTACTTTTCTTCAGTCTGGATTGTTAGAGCTAAATATTTTTATATACTTCCTCTAGTACTTCGCCTTCACTCTGACAGCGACGAATTCGCAAATGACAATAAACACTGCGAGACACAAAATTTTTGTGCTTTGTGAACGTTTAGTTTTGTGAAAGGACGAAAATATCTTTCTTTGGGCGTCACAGTGAGTCGACGGATAAATGCCGCAAAACATTGTTTCGTGTGAACAAACACAGCAAAACCGGGAACGCTCCGCTCTATACTCGTCGCACATATTTATCGACACCTACATTTCATTTGTGCCGTACATCGATCGATCGAGGTTCGAGAAACTAATCGTATTTGCGGAGCGGATGATCGCTATTGCAACGGGTTGCCTCTCCAGGAATCATCAGCTGCAGCAGCAATCAGGCTGTGTTTACGAACCGCACGCATTTGTCCGCATGACGCCGTGCGCGTGATGTTTGCGGAAAGTAAATATTCAGCTCGTTCGGCGCAGTCTGGGAGCAGCGATGCGTCGCTGTGGGCGTTGTGCAAACACTGTGCGCCGGCAGCCGACAGCACGGCGGAACCGAGCTCGCGCGTCGCTGGCGTCACAGGCCCAGTGCTGACTTTGTAGCAGGAAAACGTTCCGCCTGCACAGTGGCTGTGTATTCGAGCTCAACATTCGAGGCTAACACTCTCAATATTTTCACTATTGCCAACAGTGTAATAATCACAATGAAAGACTCGGTTACGTCAATTTAGTGCCTCATGCTACTTTTCTCCAGATGATAGTGCGGGAAGTAAAACACAAAATAATAATTTGGGGTATGTTTTAAGAGGACGTCAGAGGATGAGATGGATCGATGGCATCACAGAAGCAATGTGTTCCAACCTGGAAGGTCTACTGGAGAAAGTGAAAGACAGGAAAAAGTGGTGTGATTTGGGTCATGGGGTCACGAAGAGTCGGAACCGACTAAACGAATAAAGAGAGAGAGATGTTTTAAGAATCAGGGAGGGTGGAAAAAATGCTTTTTTACAGAAAAGAATCATCCAACATTTTTAGAAAATTATAATTTTTATTGAGGCACTTATTGGACGCGTGTTGCTCGATACTGATATACAACTGTGAGTCTAGACCAATTATTAGTTCGTATGACTTTTTAAACTTGACCGGAAAAAATCGCAACACCAAAGAGATAATTGAGATCGAGTAATAAAATTTCGGGAATACTTTTGTACTGTATAAATGACATATTTAAGTGATTAACATTGCAAGATCACAGATTAATGTTAGCGCGAGATATGCAAATGTGAAATGATGGTACATTAATAATCGGTATAACAGCCTGAATGTTGAATACAAGCAAGTTAACGTGCATGCGTTGAACGGTACGGGTGCCGAATGTTAGTTTGTAGGAGTCCCATGCCTGTAGCACTGATCGGTCAATGCTGGGACGATCAATGCTGGTTTTGGATAATGCTGGAGTTGTTGTCCGATGATTTCCCATATGCGCTCCATTGAAGACATATCTGTTGATCGAGTAGGCTAAGGAACTCTGCAAAGTATGTTGCGTTACAACAGCGGTATAGGCGAGCATTATCCACGTGGAAAACACACTGAAATTCTTTTCGTGAATGGCACAACAGATCAAATCACAAAATCGACGTACAAATTTGCAGTCAGGTTGCGTGGGATATCAATTTGAGTGCTTCAGCACCCCGGTAAATAACTGCAAGTGTACTTTCAGTTTGTCTAGACAGCAGACAGGTTGGTTTCAGGATCTCAACCCGCCTCCTTTTGACTAACACATGGCCATTGGCACCGAGACAGAACACGTTTTGTTGGAGAGCGCATCAACATCCGCTTACCCTCCAAGGAGCACTCGCCTGACATCACTGAAGACGCAAATGGTCGTGGTTTGGTGTCAGTAGAATGCACGATACAGGGCTTCTGGCTCGAATCTGTCCCTGAAGCAACCAATTTATAACACTTCGTTGTGTCAAAAACCAGGTTCAAATGGCTCTGAGCACTATGGGACTTAACAGCTATGGTCATCAGTCCCCTACAACTCAGAACGACTTAAACCCAACTAACCTAAGGACATCACACAACACCCAGTCATCATTCGTTGTGTCACTATCGTGCCAAAAGCTGCTCAAATTTCTCATCAGACGCAGTGCCAGAGGTATACATCGATGGTCTTCCATCTCGGTAATGCCATGTGGCCGTCTCGGGCGTGGTCTTCTCACAATAGTACATTTTCGTGACCACCGCTGCAGCAATAATGTATAGTGGCTACACTGCTGCCAAGTCTTTGTGCAGCATCGCAGAGGGAACATCCAGCTTCTTGTAGCCCTGCCGCACGACCTCGTTCAAACTCAGTGGAGAGGTGATAATCGCGTCATTGTCACCTTGAACGAGTGGTTGACTAACACCCAGTCTCAAAGGTAACTAACGGTCATGACGGTTACAACGTTTATTAGAAGCAAACCTGATTTGTATCCTCATAGTGCCGGCCGGTGTGGCCGAGCGGTTCTAGCTGCTTCAGTCCGGAACCGCGCAGCTGCTACGCTCGCAGTTTCGAATCCTGCCTCGGGCATGAATGTGTGTGATGTCCTTAGGTTAGTTAGGTTGAAGTAGTTCTAAGTTCTAGGGTACTGATGACGTCAGATGTTAAGTCCCATAGTGCTCGGAGCCATTTGAACCATATCCTCATAGTGCCACTACTAGCGACACTCCTACTCGACTGGCGCGGAATTTGAATAGACTTGAACATCTTCCGGATATAGAAACATGCCGACCAACTTTCGTTACTGTCAGCAGCTCCTTCTTTGTGACGCTATTTTTTTCCGTCAGTGCATTTCGGTTGGTATTACGTGTTTCAGGTATAATGTATTCCATTTTTGTAGGTCCCACAAATTACAGTAATTTTATTGGTTTCTCTTGAATGATCCTGAAATCTGGTTTTGCAGGATAGGGCGGATAAGGTTATGGTTGTGGAGCGAGCCGTAATCAATTACTGTTAGCTGCACAAAACACACAAACTTTATTTTCCAAAGAAACACATTGCCTTAAAAGGATCAAATTGAAACAATACGGCTGAAGGCCTAGTTAAGAAAACTTGCAATACTTTCTGTGCTAAAGGCCCAAAACCAAACCAAAAGTAAGAACGACTGAAGGCCTGACCACAAATATAAAAATTACTTTAGAGAATACACTTGGCTGAAGGCCTTACTTAAAAAAATTTTCACGTAATTACACGGCTGAAGGCCACACACATGTCAACAACTCAGAGCTTAGGGCCTGGATAACAAGAATTTCAAATAGAACTATTTAAAAAAAATAGTTTTAAACAAATCAGTTTTCAAAATTTTAATTTAGGAAGGATGGGTGCATTATCTTAAAAATGTTTCACCTAAAAGCTCGGTTGAAGGTCACACACTGGACATTTAACAGCTCAGGGCTTAAGACCTGGATAGCAAGAAATTCAGATACAAAAAATTTTCAAAATTTAGTTTTTAAACAAATCAGTCTTCAAATTTTAATTTAAATCAGCTGAAGGCCTTATTTTAAAATTAAAACAAACTAAATTAATAGACGGCTTAAGGCCTCGCACAATACATCGGACTAAAACGAAAATCACAATCTAATACCAACAGAACAGTGGTACTCAGAAGGGTTCCATTGGTCGGCCTGAGGAGGCAGCTCTAACTTAAGGTGAGGTGAGACAGGCAGCCAAGATTAACGTTAAATAATCGGATGGCAATCCGACCCAGGAATGGCTGAAGGACAGACCAACAACCTAATCAATTCCCTTCTGCCCGACCAACGGTACGACAACGGAAAATATCAGCCGAGGTCGAAGATACCAGCCGCACTACGTCTCCAAAATTTTCTTCTAAAAACCGCCAAGGCACAATAGCCACTCTTAAGAAAAAAAAAACGAACAAACAATTAAAAAGCTGTCGAACTATATGCCGCGCCGGACGGCATCAACACGGCGAGGAAAACACACTGCCGGAAAATTACGTTAATGACCAAGCCACAACCCAGAAAATACCGCTGGCGCACACTTCACTGATAAGTAACAACCAATTTAATAGTTAAAGACCGTACAGGAAGACGGCTCCAAAATTTTGCTGACTCCAACACACCATACATTGGTGGTAGCGGAACGGCCCAGGAAGCAACAACCGGTAATGAACGAAGAGATGTCACAGCAGTTGAGGTTCCATAACAGGTTAACTAATCACTCAACTTCCCTGTCCAGGTTCAGTGGGCAACGAACTCTGTAGCTCTCGTAGCTAGCACCTCACAATCCGACCTCGTGTGCACGCCGCTAGCAATCCCGGCCTGACCTTGCGCCGCGCAGACTTCCTCACTGCTCTGTCCCAACCGACCGACTACCTCAATCCAGCATGCAGATAGCATTAACATAACTGCTCAGTCGAAACCACACAAACTACACACGGTTCCGCGAAAACACTTCCCCAAACAACTCGAACAATACTAAAACCAATGACTGACGAACAACTAGGAGGAATCACAAGTCAACACACAGAGAACTCGGAAGCGGTCGGCGACCAAATACACTTCGTCCGTTGAGACGATCGACCGAACGACCAACCAAGGTCATGTGTGCCGCGAACGGTCGGGCGAGTCATGGCTGTCCGGACCTCACCGCTGCTCCGTCCCCCACTGAACTCCCGACACACTACGACTCAGAAATACTAGCGGTCGCTCCAAAGATAGTACGACAGTGCTCTTATCGACAAGCGCTGCTGCTGCCACTCAGCGGCAGGCAAGCCGGCAACTTAGTAACGCCGGTAAGTCAAATAGGAAACAGGACGGCAGTACCACAAAGACAAGATGTCAAGCAATAAACAGCTAGAACATAAGATGCGCACGGCTCAGCACATTCGTTTTTCTCTCTTCGGAGTTGTTAGAGCTCAATATACACATTGTGTAACACAGAGGATCACTTTTTCAAAACTCCGTAACTGTCTCCCATTGCGATAATAAGTTGGAAATTTGGACCAAAGATGTCTATAACCTTGCTCTGCAATGCTGCAAAATCGTGGTGCCCTGTAAGGTCACCTTCGGGCACGGCTACGCTTCAAACTGCAAGACGTCGACACATCAGAAAAAGGACCACTACTTAGAAGTTCATGTGAGGTGTAAGGTGGATTAGTGATGCCACAGCACTAAATTTTACCACAGTTATGTAAAGCGCTACTGTCGACGAGTCACACGGTGAGCGTCACACCACCTCTTTCTCTCATTTCACCCCTCCTTTCGACCCTTCTGTGATTGAGGTCAGACCCGCAATGCACAGCCTTGAAATCACCCAATTTCCCTATGGGTGGCAACACTAAACATTTTGGAGTACAACGTGAGAGCAGGTTTTTTTCTCTGGAACAACTGAGGACAGTTCAAAAGCCATTCGATGTACACGAACGTGTTTCGAAGCAGCAAAGGGTACTTGTGCTGTTTCAGCGCTCCTATCACCCGCCATGCTGTGTCGCTATCTCACGAAGAGAGAAGATGCGACTGTGTGATGTATGTGAATGCAATAGGCCTCTTGATCAGGGCAGCCACTCCTGGATGTATCACTTTGAATTTAATACTGTTTCGGCTGTAAGTGTTTCGCAGTATTTAGCTGCACAAGTATGTGGTGAGCTAACAAGTACATTAGCTCATTAGCTGGTACTTATACTATCACAGGAGCGTTCTGTCTTGTTTCACGCTATTCCATATGTGATGTCTGATACTTAGCGAAAATTTGATGACTATGAACGTGGGGTGCAACTCTCTTTTTTAGTTGGGGACACGACTTGATTTCATGGCACCTGAGCATGCAGCTAAAATTCTGTGAAACCGGTCGCGCTTATAAATACAACTTACATTTTAAGAGGTCTTATCTTCAACATGTAAGACTAAAAGGGCAAAGTGTCCATCTAAGGCCACCCAATTAGGCAACACCCTCGCTGCCAACTGCCCTCGTAAGCTGAACACTTTAGAAATCTATCTGTACAGAGACAAGTCTTGACGATATCCTAGGCGCCTGCAGGCAGGCAAACTTCTAGCGCGTTTCATCCCACTAGCTATCAGGGGCAAGAGCAGGGGCATGCTGCCTAGAGGTAATTTCTTTGTCTACTGCCAATTCGTGATCATTGTTAAGTACGCCACCTTTGTCTCAATTAACTGTTTCTCACGGTACAGTTTGCCAATTATTTAATATCTCAGATGGTTCCCCTCATTATAGCAATAGGCACCCAAATCTTACGACCGCTAATTTCAGCAGAGAAGATAGATGCTAGCGACAGCTGATGAGCGTATGAATTATGTGTCAGATCTGGAAGCGGGAGAGAATGAATAAGAGTCTCCGACCATTCTTTTCACCATCCTATCGTCCTCAAAGTTGTGTCCCCAGCGTCGTCGGTCGTAGGATCTTCTTCAGAGAAGACTGCTACGCTGTCAATTCGAACCTGTGATTGTACTTTTTGCGGGATGTCACTTGCCCAGGTTAGTCTATGTATGTACAGAGGTCAAGATCCGTGGTACTGACAATGATGGTAGGCATAACTTCTCATCAATGTATGCTGTTTGGTTATTATTCATATATTCACACATTTACACTGTCTTTTACAACACTCGACATAGCTTTCTGAATTGTATGGTAACTTTTCCATCCAACTTCGGAAATATGATACACATATGCACTAGGCAGAGTGAGTAATACAAATTCACAACTAAGTTATGCCCGATATAGAGTACAACATGTGTGGCTAAGAAGAACACCCGAAACACAGTGACTATAACATATCCACATCTAAGTAACGCACGATACTGAGATACATGTCCAGTCCTCCACAACGCCCGAAACAGAGACGCTTGTACGGCCCTCCAGAACGCCCGAAACAGAGATATGCGTCCCGTTCTCCATAACGCCCGAAACAGAGTGTCTAGTGCAGCCGAAGAACTACTTCTCCCAGGCGCGCAAAAGTGACCCGAAGGTGTCCGAAGCACTTCGGTGGCAATATGGTTACTCTTATGTTCCTGAAAACTAGTGAAATTTAGTAAACAAAAACTGTAAACTCGTAGGGTGACCATGAGAAACTGTCATACTAAAAACTGGGTTAAATACAATGAAAATTATATAAATAATTAATCACAGAAATTAAGCGTTTTGGCGCCTAGCACCCGAACTTGCCGTCCAATCAGAAGCAAGTTCAGTACAATTGGTGGACTCTCCCACGGGACTCGACTGGTGGACACTGTACCATCTGTCGCCTGTACCTCACTCCACTTTAGTACCATATGCTACTTCACGCATATGAAGCTGCATCAAAGCGAGCTTCTACCAAAAAAAAATACTGGTGTCCACAGCCAGGAATATCACTCATCCCCCTCTTTCTTTGATTGTTCGAACACAACTAACAAGTTTGGAAATGAAGTTGAAGTTTCCAATCTCTCAGTAGCTTCCCTACTCTCTCACTCATTGGAAATTCTTAAAAACAAACCAATTATCCAAAACCATTGACTTAATAATGCTAAATATATATTTTCTCATCCTAATTGTATCAAAAATCCTTAACTAAGCATATATTACGTCATGAACTTCTTCTTGCTACAAAATATCATTTATCATTTTCAGCTCATAGCTTTCCTTTCAATTTTCTGTAATCTTGTTATTCAACAATAAACATCCGCACCTGACCATTAAATCTCCTTTTAAACAGTCACTGCACTTACTGAGGTTTATATATGATAGGAACTAAACAATGTTTGTCGTCGACGAATGCCGTCCATCTTTACCTAACACACGTTTTTCATCTAATTTCAGAGCAATGTCGTCCACTTTTATCTAATAACGCTCACATTTTTTTGTCTAACATCGGCGCAGTTCCGTCCACTTTTGCGTAATGAAACACTTTTTTTTTTTTACTTACGCCAGCATTAGGCCATCTACATATGTTGTTTACTATCACACAGCTCAGAAATACTCTAAATTGTGTCAGCATGTAAGTGTCCTGACATAAAATTCATACATAAACGTTACATAGTTTTACAATGTACACAATGTTGCACTGAATACAATACATACATTTACAAAGGCTTTGTCACTGGTGTGGTGACTACAGAGCTTTCATTTGAATTGTCTCCTCACGTGATTAATGTTTTATTTTCCTAAGATTGACTCATCGGTCAAAGCACTCTCGCATCCACCTGCTAATATTTTGCCGTTACACATCAGGCGTAACTGATCCCCGTCAGCGCTCACTTCCAGTCAAGTTTACACCGGCGCTGGACGCACCGCTATCTTACGTCTACGTTTTGAGAATCGAAATGTTATCAGAATTGCTCTTAATTTATATTTCGTGTTTTATTTTCATTTCATTCGATAACTTAACTAGTTATTCAAATAAGATTCAAAGGTCTGTTGGGAGAACTGAAGATACCCTAGATCATGATAAAAGTGAAAAATAGCGAAACAAATCCTGTTGCTTTAGTTCGCTCTTACCTTATTATGGACTTTGCTGCACAAACTCCACAAATATAATAAACATGTCTCATGTGCTTTATTTATTTGTACCTCAGTACTTATTATTGTCTGTGTTCTATGTGAGAGTCATTTCATGTGTTCATTAGCTATGTGGGTAACATTTCTGTGTCATGATACAATTAATAGTAATTCTTTGGCGGAAATACTTCCCCTACTAATCCCTAAATGTGTGGCTGACTCACGTCGCCTGTTACCCTCTTATTCCCTATCATCATATACAAGTGGTCGACTTCTCAGCAGGAACCTCATCACTGCTTGTGTAATCACCCGCAGATCATCTATCAACTGTCATTACTAAAGTTTAATCTAATCTTCTCAGGACCGTTGCGTATTGTTTGTTTTAATTGTGTCCACTTAACTTGGTTTGGCGTTGTCCTCTTCCTCTGTGTCAGCTAGAAGCTAGCTAAATAAAGAAATATAAAAGATTGATTTCTCTGTGTATGTGTGTATGTAATTCTTTCGTGTTTCATAACATACATAAAAATTTTCTGTACATAGTTTATAGGGTGTTCTACTGCCTATATGGATGATGATTTTAGGTCTTATAGCCTAGGTTATGTACTTGTTTTGCAATCTTCATGCTGAATATCGTCTTTTGTTGTACACAAGTATACTGTATGATCGGTTCCTTTTATCTTTTTATCTTGAATAGGGAAAAAGAATAGATGACAGATTTTAGTTCAGAATGATGAAGAGGCAATAACTAACAGCAAGCAAAGAAAGGAAGTGAACTGTTAGTTAACTCGGGTACCTGGTAGGAGTCAGCACAATTGGTTCTAAATAATCTACTGAGCTCTCTCATCACCTTCTCGCTCATCTTCAATTGAGGATGGTACTTCGAAATGTAAATGGCTTTTATATCTAAGTCATCCAACATTCACTTCCAGTATACTGAAGTCAAATGATTTTTTTTTATCGCTAATGATTCTCTTGGGCTTCCCTACCTTGGTAACATAGTCATTCTTTATTTTGTCAGCTATCGACTTAGCAGTGGCCTTTATTTTCACGTGCTTTGACAGCATATCCAACACCACAAATAGATATTTATATCTTCTATTTGATGTTGGAAAGGAGCCATATAAATCCACGCAGACGCTTCCCAATATTTTGGTCGCGATCATGTTATGGATTTCCGTTCTATTGGTCAAATGCACGTTTTCTATACTGCCCTGACCTTCTTTTCAATATTGATGAAGTAGCAACTTTCCTTTATCTTATTTGCGCATTTTATCGCACCAAAATGTGCATTGCATACGTGTAGTGTATAAACCAAATTACGTTACTGTTACACTGTTTCGCCTAGTAGAACTTCCACTGCTTTTTCGTACGATAAGTTCTTCTATATTAGATCCCTTGGTATATCATATACTATTTCCTGATTTTACTCTTAGTATTCCTATCCCATTGTGCTCTGATAAGCTTAACATCCTCATCCTTATTTTGTTCCCTTCTTAGGTTTCGTAGGATGACTCGAATTTTGTCCTCAATTTGTGTGAGGTACGTAATGGATACCTCCTTTTGTCCTGAATCATTGAAGTCCGCTATGTCCATTCCAACAGGTAACCTAGATAAGGCACCTGCTACTGTACTATTTTCTCCAGAAAGCTACTCGATAGTAAAATCATACTCCTGGACAGCAGTGGCCCATCTGGTCAATCTGTTGTGGCTCAGTCTGCAATCCATAAATAAAGATAATGCTTTATGATCCGTGTAGACCTTAACCTTTCTACACATGACGCAGTATCTAAATTTCTTGACTGCAAAGACTACTGCCAACTACTCTTCTGTGACAGAACATTTTCTTTCCCATTTATTTAATACTCTACTGGCAAAACGCATGGCCTTTTTTCTGTTTCCTCATTATTTCCAATGAACTGATAAGGATGAGCCCCTAAACCGTTTTCTGAACTGTCTTCAAAAATGCAGAATGGGTCATTTAAATTCTGGTAGGCTATCAGGATACTGTTATGTAATTCGTCTTTGAACTTTTGAGACTCTTCCCCACACTTACTAGTCCACACCCAAGTGGCATTCTTTTTAGTTAATCTCAGCAATGCCAGAACATTGGGTGCCTGATTGTTAGCAAATTTGCAATAGGATCCGGTCAGCCCTAAAAATGCTTTAATCTGCTTTTTGGTCTTAGGCTGTGGGAAATTTCTAATGGCTTCACGTTTGTCAGGGCCAGGCTTGATGTCTTCCACTGCTCTAAAAATTTAATTTCATCTTTCCCAAATTTAGACTTGTCTAGGTTGGCACTAATATTATTGGTCTCAAATTTGTCAAGTACCTGTTTCAATCTTTCATTATGTTGCTCCCAACTTCTGGCAGTAAGTAGAATGTGTGATTTTGTCTAGTAGCTGTCCTCCTTGCACTTTGTCCAACATGCATATGAAGGCTGATGTTGATATTTTCAGACCAAATGACTACACTCTGAAATGATAACTTCTTCCTTCATATATAAACGCTGGACATTTTTTACATTCTTGAGCTACAGATGTTTGCCAGAAGCTGGTAGTCAAGTCTATGCTTTTCAATATCTTAACACCAGTAAACTTCTGCATCAATTACTCTAACACTTCAGGGCGATCCATTTCTGGCTGTCTTATTTTGTTCGATGGCCTGTCATCGAGTGTAATTCTAACTGTGTTATCCTTCCTTGTTACCATGACGAGAGGGCTACTATAATTACTTTGGCAGTGCTCTATAATTTTCCATTCAATCATCTATTTAATTTCTTTGTCCACATCTTCCCTTTTTGCCAGGGGAATGGAATAGGACTTCAACCTAAAGGTGTTATGTGGCTTTACTTGAAAAGAATACTCATAGCCTTTCATGCTCTCTGGTTTCTTTGAAATCGCCATTTAGTACTGTAGTAATTTGTGTTCTAAGTCTTAGGGTTCTTGCTCAGTTAAACCTTTAATGCTTGCAATCTTTTCTTTGATCCTAATCTCAATTCTTACCTTCTCCTGTGACTCTACTCTTGTAAATAGACTAAGGGTTTGAGGTTCCAACACATCTGCTCCCTGAGTATTCGTATTCTGGCATTACTTTCATTACGGTGTGGTCCCTGATTCCCTGCAAATTTTATTACATTTTCCTCCAGTCCCTCTTTCATTTTCATTACACCTTCAGAAAAATCTAGCATTGCACTATTAGCATTTAACCAATCTGCTCCCAGTATGAAATTGACACACAGGCTGGTCGCTACCGTGGCATTAACTGTGAATGCGTTTTCCTCCAGTGTAAAATCCAATAAAATCTGCTTCGAATGCATCACTGTCTTACACCCTTTTTAACCCGAGCACTTAGTTCTTGGTCTTCTACTCTTATTGATTCCCCTTGGCTCTCGTACATATTGCGTTTGACCCGTCTTTCCCTATAACTTACCACTATTTTTCTCGGAATTTCGAACATCTTACACCATTTTCTTCTTCGAACGCTTTTTGCGATAAATCCTGTGAACATGTCTTTATTTTTCTTTATTCTGGCTTCCATGATCAACCGCAACGTCAGAAACGCTCTCTGGTGCCTTTGCCTTTCCTAGAGCAAACTGATCGTCATCTAACAGATCCTCCATCTTCTTCTCCATTCTTCTGTATATTTTTCGTTTCAGAAACTTTGTTGCTTGAGCTGTTAATCTGACTGTGCGATAATTTTTGTACCTGTTATCTCTTGTAATTTTCGGAATTGTGTGGATAATGCTTATCCGAATTTATTCCGTTTGTTGTCACTTACACAAATGATTTTAGAAATTCTAACGGGATATTGGCTAACCCTGCTGTCTCATTTGATCTTAATTCTTCCAAAGCTCTATTAAAATCTGATTATATATTGGGTCCCTCATCTATATCGACTTACGTTTCTCCCACTCATAGTGGCATTTAGTGTGATGTTTAAATCCATCCGTTTTCTCATCTGCATTTGACACTGGAATTTCCTTTGCACTCTTCATGTAACTTACCTTACTTTTAATTTCACCGAGGGTTGTTTTGAGTCCTGAGTCAGTCGGCAATATAGCGACCCGAATATTCGCCCCGCCACCCAGTTTGTGTCTTTCCTTGTTTTCCCGAAAACGTATAGGGAAAATCCTGGGGTGGTTCCATTGAAAAGAAAGCACCGATTTCCTTCCTCATTCTTGTGCTGTGTCTCTATCGACCCTTTCGTTGACGGGAGATTTCAACCTAATATGCTTTTTTCGCTATTCAAACTGTTATTCTTGATAGACCATGGTCTGAATCTAAAACAATTTGCGAGAGCTGCATTCGTTTCGTTTATAGCTTAGAAGACAAGAACTTCATGGCAGGTGTTGCGCTTGCCAGACGAGGCATCGATCCATCGCAAAACACAGGCGTTAATCCAGGCAGCAGCCGCCTCTGCCTGTACGTATTATGGCCCAGTTGCGGGCGTCGCTTGCCTTGAATAGCTAGTGCCTGCCGGTGTGGTGGGAGAGCCGCAGCTGCCAGGCACTGTACATAATCCCCGTCTATGACGGGCTGAAAACAGAAGAAGACGCACAGTGAGAGCGCCAGCTCCACCAGAGGCTCCGAGAGCAGTGAAAGTGAACGAGTACCACAGATTCTTTTGTGATAAGAAGTGATTATGGAGTGACAGTATTTATTGTTACGATTGAAACAGATATAAAGTACCACCTGTAAAAAAATAATAGCAAAGTGATGGACAGAGGATACTCTTAAGTTATCACGCACTATGGTTTTTCTCCGTATCCAGAGAAAAGCATTGTGAGTGCCGTAATTAGTCTAACCCTGCTTCGCAGTGCTTATGTGAACAATGCGTGGGCCTCCCTAACACATTCCTAAATTGCTCACTTAAATGTGATTTTTGGAAATTTGTAAGTGGGCTTTCGTGTGATTGTTGGCATCCATCTTTATGTATCTGACACTTGAAGAAAATCAGCATTTTCATCACACATTCCTGTAACAAGAAAAAACTTGTCGCCAATCGTGCTGTCTTTCCTTGTTCACTTTGAATGTCCCCTATAGGTCTTATATGGTATGGATCCCATTATACTGTGATAGGTCGTACAAGATTTATGTATCTTTTATGTAGATTGACAGCATTTTCGCCCTATCCTACAACTGAATTTGTAGCTTAGGTTTTGTGAGGAGTGAAGTTCAGACGGCGGATTGCGCAGGCTTAGGCTCAGTTTTACCAACAGTTTATTAAACCTAAAATCACCTTCGCGGCAGCAGAAAATAAGTAATCAACATGAATCTAATCTGCAGGTCAGTTACAGTTCTCGAAGACAGGACTTGTAATAAGAGGGTGAAAACAAAACAAAATCTTTCAGTACAGTATATCAACATTGAAATTCGACCTCGACCCAGTTAGGAAAATTAGACAGACAGCAACAATGGTTCACAGTTAATTGTTCTTGGCAACAGACACCCAAAATGACAAGTGAAACAATTTCCCTAAACAACTACTCAACATTAAATCAGGAGATAACTCACCGGATTAAATGGGTCTTATTTAAATTAGTACTCGATGTAGATCTACGAGGACTCCCATCATCTGTTACTCACCAAACCAACGCTGCTATTAACCCACTACAATACTACATACACAAATTACAATTTTTTGTACAATCGTAGATGTAAGATCAATCACACTCACAGCATAATAATAAGATAATGTTCTGTACAATGGATCTCACACTATCACTCTTATTTTCACTGACAGGAAAGGACCACATTCACAGCGTCGTAACGCAGAATAACCTCAAAGTGTTGCAGTGTACAGACTGACCTTCTATGTGAAATATTGCCGTTAATTCGTCACAAGGCTCAACCTATATTCACTGTACGGTGCATCACTCAGATCAACGAAGTACTGCTGTCAGCCACTAAAGCACCCTGCTAGTAACGTGGAAATACCTGCCTTCATCTTCTTTGGAATCGTCGTGCCCTTGCTTGGAAAAAGACACCAAATGCCCCATTAGACTACTTCTGACTTCTGTCCACACGTCACGCGCGCTGACCGTAGGTGAGATGGGGCGCTACAAGAATTCTTGTCCTCGCTAACTTATTCATCTCACAATAGCAATTTCAATCTGTTTGCTGCATACATTCCATTCTCGGTCTTCCTGTTCAGTATTAACGCTCTACAGTTACCCCTTGTGCCATCGAAGTTGTTTGCTGATGTCTTTGTCCGCAACTCGTGGTCTAATGGCTAGCGTTGCTGACTCTGGACCATGGGGTCCCGGGTTCGTTTCCCGGTCGGTTTGGGGATTTTCTCTGTCCAAGGACTTGGTGTTTGTGTTGTCCTTTTCATTTCATCATCTTCATCATTTGTGACAGCGTCTAGATTGGATTGTGGAGAAAATAGACTGTGTAAGAAATGGGACTTTGTAGGGGCACTGATAACTGCTCAGTTGAGCGCCCCACAGACCAAACATCATCATCATCATCCCTGATGTCTTAATTGGTGTCCTATGATCCTGTCCTTCCTTCTTGTCAGTGTTTTCGGTAATTCCTTTCCTCCCCGATTCTGTCGAGAACCTCCTCACGCCTTACAATTAGTCCACATCTCAAATGCTCTAATTTTCTTCTATTCCGGTTTTCCCATAGTCCAAGTTTCACTACCATACAATTCTGAGCTCCAAAAGTACATTTTCAGAAATTTCTTCCTCATGACGTTTGATAGTTAGTAGACTTATCATGGCCAGGAAGCCCTTTTTGCCACTGCATGTCTGTTTTTTATTTCCTCCTTGCTGACTCCATCGTCCACCTCTCCACATGCCTAGATCACAGCGGCACTCACGTTGATCTCGAGCACGGGCAGCCGACGCTCTAGCGGCACTTCACTGCGACGAGCTGCCGAGCGTAACTCTGGCCACAGGTGGAACGTGTGTGCCATTCGACACGAGTCAATCTCCATCAGCCAGCAGTAATTCTTGCCTCCTCCCCAGCCAGCTTACTCAAGGAGGCACCGTGCACTCCAGTAAAATGACAATATAAGGAACTTGTGTCAATGTAACAATGCCGCACCAGTTACATCTCACTGATCATGTGCCGGTTTAAACTGTGAGATACGAGCCATGCTGACACATTCTGTAGAAATATCCTCAATGAAATAGGTGACGGGATCGTAATCCAAATAATTTCAAAAAATGTGGCAGCATCTTTCCCTTAGGCTTGGCTTCCACTCTTCTCATCTTACCAAAATTCCTGTTGTACAGCTAGTCCCCACTCTAAACGGATTAAGGCATTCCCTGGTTGTAATCCTGAGCACTTTGCTCTAAGGCCACAAATATATTTCTGTGGCCTCTACACCACCTCTCCACGATCTCATCACTGGATATCTTAACGGACAACAAAATCTCGTCCGACCATGAGTGCCCCTATGCGGAGGTACTTCTAAACGCAGTCGTTAATACTGCCAGCATGTACTTATGTTGCTCATGCTTACCTGTGTTAAAGCTACACATTGATCAGTCTACAGTTTTGTCCCACTGAGTGTGATCAGTGTCGTGTAAGTAATCAAGATTGATTTCAGATTACGGCTCACTCTGTCACTGTGTTTGGACAATATAGTGTGGTTATATCATGCCTGATCCCTCATTTCTTAAACGAATTTCTTGGAGACTGTAAAGGTAAACATTGTGGCCTTATAAAAAGCTGACACTCAGCAAAGACCAAATATATGGAAAACTTGTTCTGGTTGGTAAACCTGAGATTGTATTGTAGTCATTCTAGTAGGAAACAACCAAGGCAATCCTGAAAAGACGTTTGCGTGTAGCAGAGCATAATTTTTTCGGCCCACGACCTCGGGAACAGACGACCAAAATCGATAGCAAATGTCTCCATCGGTTTTTATACAGGTGTAGACGTTAGCCTACTGTGTTTAGTATCATGTGGGAGCATACTAAAGGGACAAGCTTTGCATGCTTGGACCACTGACCTAGCATCTTTATCTGTGTGTTTCTAGATGAATTCTTCGCGGATCTTGGTGCATGTTTTGAAAGTATCCAAGCGACGCCCCATTCCCCCTTTTCACTTAAGACTGGCAGAAATAGTAGAATAACATGGTACAAATTCCGCAGGTACCACTATTCTGGGCTGACTACTTAACCTAGCGTTGCAGTACAGAATACCATTCCTCACAGAATGCCACCTAATTACTTGCTCTCCTTCTATTTTCTGTTTAACTGCCCTCAAGGAGCCATAATCTTCCTATTACATGGTGACAGCCTTATAAATACTGGGAAATCCCCCGTAATATGATTCTATCCCAGTATATTACTATCCTGATCTGGCTCGTTGAGCTCGATCTCTTCAGAATCCCCTTAAAACAGTGCTGCTCAGCATGTCCACAGTAATATTATGAATCACCCTTACATGTCTGACATCAGACTGAAAGTCAGAAATTCGTATAATCCTCCTGAAAGCACCTTAGCCATGCAAATAGCCAGCTCATAATATGTCTATTTCCAACTGAAAGGATTTATTTTCGAGGTAGAACCTGAATTTTTCCAAGGTGAACTTAACTGCCAACACCTTAAGTTTTTAAAGGGGTACTTCTTCTGCAGTGCTGCTAGTACTATAAAAGAGTGCAATACTGGCCTTCTCTCACCTTGGTACTCTTGAAATTATATGGCCGCTACACCAGCCATTATAATATAGGTTTGTACTTTGAGGTCTTTATCAACGGCTGCTATTTAAAGAGAGGTACAAGAGGTATTGATACTGAATAAGTTGATTTGGAAGGATGATCAATCGCATGCTGCAACTTCTCTTCCATTAAACATTTAATTCTTTCATCTACTCTGACGACAAGTGATGTGGAGATCTCCTCACCAATACAGTATCCATTACTTTGATAAGGTACTTAATTAAATTAGTCAGTCCTAACCTGTCTATTAGTACATCACCATATTCACTGTAGAGCTGCTACATTTGTTAACTCTGACTCAGTAATAGGTGGTCTATTTGTGCCACCCTCCGCTTTCGGATGTACTGTGGCTACTGGCGATTCCAAATTAAGGCAAACAAAGAAGTCCTATTTCTGCCAAAATGAAAGGTGAAGTCATTGCAGCCAATCTGGGATCAATCAAGCCCTCTGAATCAGATCAAACCCCAGAATCAGTTCAGTAGATAACTCCATTGCTCTTCTTAACTTGATCTCCCTGAGAAATCCTGGATTCTCAACTTAGTAAATACACATTCCAATATCTGTAAGGCACCAGAATTGGCTGTCACATGTAAGTTATCA
The DNA here is from genome assembly GCF_021461385.2 of Schistocerca piceifrons. Lineage (NCBI taxonomy): Eukaryota > Metazoa > Arthropoda > Insecta > Orthoptera > Acrididae > Schistocerca > Schistocerca piceifrons. The sequence continues at coordinate 378,397,527 of NC_060142.1, forward strand.
AGCACATTCTACATCAGCCACACGCACAATGCCTGATTTGTGTGGAACCACCTCTTTTTAATTTCACAGGAAGTAAATGGTGTCCTATGACACTGATGTGCAGAGCACAACTTAATTCCTCCAGGAGCAGTGACTGAAGTGCACCCTCAGAGCACCATCAGCTGCTAGTAACTGACCTCTTTTTCTGCTGTGGTTGTTTCATCTGGGAATGTCATACCATGCCACAGCGAAAACAAGTGTTACGTTTTGAACTTCCTTCTGGTCACACCTTTTCATTTATCATACTGGCTTGTGGTTCAGGAAAGTGAACTTGATCGACATATCTCAACATTTCGATATGATATCCTAGTTCTTCTAAATTCATAAAGGTATAAGGGTGCAGCGCAAAACATTATCTTCGACCAATTAGCAGGTTTAATGCCTTCCACGATATTAGTCCCCTCATTGGTGTTGGACGCAGGAAGACAAATTGCACGCATGGCTGTGCAAACTAAGTTATATAAGCTCCAGATGGCTCATTTATTCCCTATGCAAGTGTGTAATGAATATCAACCATTTTATGCACTGCCTGCACAGGAACTACTCTCTTACATATCTACTGGTGGAAGATTGCCACAGTATTATGTTTGCCAAACCAGGTCTAGCGTGATGACATATCAGTTGCTAGAGTTCCAGGCTTCTTAATGCAAACATCCCGTTCGTTTCCATGGATAACGACAATTGCACAAACACTTCACAATATTAGTTTTGAATCCATCGGAAATTCCTTGTTATTACCGAGCGAGGTGGCGCAGTGGCTAGCAACTGGACTCGCATTCGGGAGGACGACGGTTCAATCCCGTCTTCGGCCATCCTGATTTAGGTTTTCCGTGATTTCCCTAAATCACTTCAGGCAAATGCCGGGATGGTTCCTTTGAAAGGGCACGGCCGATTTCCTTCCCCATCCTTCCCTCACCCGAGCTTGCGCTCCGTCTCTAATGACCTCGTTGTCGACGGGACGTTAAACACTAATCTCCTCCTCCTCCTCCTCCTTGTTATTGAACATAGCTACCAACAGACAAGGAATCCTAGCTCACTGTGCCTTCTACGATTTACTCTTCCTTTCCGACGGTTTTATCTTATTCTGTCACTTCACCTCATCTCCCACTACTAACTTTGACTCAATCTGGCTATCCTGCATGGAAGATGCTGGCAACAAGTCACCAATTATAACTCCTAGCCTTACCATTCTTTCCTGGAACTCATTTAACACAAGCCTAGTTTCCTCATCAACTATTGCCAACAAATCATTAAGTCTACTCGCATAATGCATGGCCCTTGCATGCAGTCTACGCACATGCTCCTGAGATGGTGTCTCACTTTCCAGTAGTGCCAATACTATCTCAAACTCGCAGATGACCAACCAAACAGTATTTATCTCGCTAGTAACATCCATGTGATCTCCCACTGACAACAGCATCAGCTCACCCACAACCTTTCAAAGGTGCTGTAATAGTTCCACAGATCGCCACTTCATATGAGAGCTCATCCTGTGCACCCACACTATGTACAGCATGTTCCTAATAGCAATACCTGTAATAGCGTATGGGAAAGCAGTGCCCGACCTGTGCTCTACAGTTTAAGCAGTCTGGCTACAGGCGCCATGCTTGGTCAGTGCACAACCACACAATACTACCAGTTTTAGCATATCATCTTGGTGGAGTCCAGTTAAGGGTGTATACAGGGTGAAAAGTATTTAAAGCGACAAACTCTGGGAGGCTGTAGAGGACATCAAAACAAATATTTTTTCCCTAATGTCATTTTTTCCTATGAGGAGGATTTAAACCGGTGGAGGAAGATTTCTCTAGCGGCAAATTACTTAAACCAACAAACACTTTCCCATTTTTTTATGACAAAGAGACAAAACATTAACACAGCCCAATTTTTATTACAGTAGATTTGCAGAAATGACTCCATTGACATGTAAACAAAGGTCACACGGTCGGATCATGTTCTGTCTGACACGTGCAAAAACCCCAAGAGTATCCTGAATTGTTCCTGCTGCTGCTACTATCCCGGCAATCAGATCCTCTTCCGATGCAATAGGAATTGGGCAAACAAGGTTGCGCATATCTCCCCACACAAAAAAGTCTAGGGGAGACATATCTGCGGATCGAGCAGGCCATTGTACAGGACCACCTCTGCCAATCCACGTTTCTGGGAACCGTCGGTCCAGGAATCGACGCACACGACAACTGAAATGGGCCGGCGCCCCGTCATATTGGAACCACATGCGTTGTCTTGTAGGGAGCGGGACGTCTTCCAGCATTTCTGCCAATGCTCTGGCGAGAAAATAGTAATAGTGCCCGCCATTTAATGGTCTAGGTAGCAGATACGGCCCAATTAAACACTCCCGAACAACACCGACCCACACATTAACGAAGAACCGCACTTGATGAGCGCTAGTAACTGTGGCATGTGTGTTATCCTCACTCCAGACATGCGAATTGTGCACGTTGAAGAAATGTAGGATGCATTTCACACTGTTCCATGTACCACTGCGAAAACTGTGCTCTGGGTGGATAATCAACTGGTTCCAGGTTGTGAACACGTTCTAAGTGAAATGGACGTAACAATTGTTCTCGAAGGACTGTTCTTACATTCGTTTGATTCGTCCCCATGTTACCTGCAATTGCACGAGTACTGATTGAAGTGCTGCTAGATACCTTGCTCAAATTACAGCGTTCTTACCGTGCGACGACATCCCTGTCCAGGTAATCTGTTAAGTGACCCATCTCACGCAGACGTTGGTACACAGCAGCAAGGGTCGTATGATGCGGGGTACTGCGATTAGGATATTGTTGTTAATAAACCCTTTGTGCAGCTCGTCCGTTGTGGTGCGCTACGTAGTACGTAATACGGCCTCCACCAGTTTAAATAATTCTCATAGGAAAATGATATTAGGGAAAAATATTTGTTTTGATGTGCCCTACAACCTCCCAGAGTTTGTCGGTTTAAATACTCTTCACCCTGTATTGTGCAACTGTGAGTTCAGTTTACCTTCTTGCTAATAGACAGTAAGTAATTCTCCTGAATGTAATCTACAGCCCAGTTACTGTGCTTGAAGGCAGAGCTTGAAGTAACAGGATAACAATATATAATTCTCCAACACAATATAACAAAATTCAGATTACACTTCGTTATAGTAAGGAAAATATGCAGAACAAAAACAGTTCACAACATATGGTACTTGGCAACCAACATCCAAATTCAAAAGAAAATAGCGTCCAGAAATAACATCTTAGAACAAGCAAACAATTACAGACAACTCTCTGACTTAGTTAGGGCTTACTTACATTATCGTTCAACTAAATCTAGATCTACTCACAAAAAACCGTTACTATTAACCAACTGTAACATCACCTATCAAAATGTCACATTTACAGTTTTCTGTACAACAGTACATACAGAATCAATTAAGCTCACAGAGTAATAATAACCAGATAATTTTCTGTAACATGAAAAATACACAGTGATGCTCACAGCGTAAAATTAATTAGATCAATATGGCTTTTGCTTAGAGAACCCAATTGCACGCCAAGCCTACCAACATAGAATAATCTCAACATGTCACACTGTACACTCGAACCTTCTTTGTTGTATATTACAGAAAATTCGTCACATAGAATGCACGGTCTGTTCTCCTCATTGTATGTTGCGTCCCTCAACGGTCCAATATGCCTTGTCGGCCACTAAAACACCCTGCTAGTGTTCCTTTTGTGAAATGGAAGCCCCTATCTTCAACTCCTCGGGACTCACTGCGCTCTTGCCCAGGAAAAGGCACCTACTGCCCTAATGGGTTGCTTGTGTCCACATAGCAGCCACGCACTACACTGACAGTTGGTGATGCCCTAACTCGGCTATTGTGCACATTAACTTAGGAGAAGCCTTTCCATTCTATGTGTGGGCAGCCAGATAGCTTGATACTCACCATTGTCGGAGCAAACGTTGGGCTCACAACGACACAAAATGAAGTTTGCCACCTGCTATACCTACAACTGACCCTATGTGATAATTCCTCCCCATATCGCTACAAACTAAGTGTAGCTCGTTGACATTTTAGCCATGCAATGTGCATGAGTTAACTGATCCTTCTTGTAACTCAATGCTGTTTCATTCCTACGATACTATGTTTTTTGTGGTTTGCGAAGAGCCGCGAGGAGTGGCCACCCGGCTAGAGGTGCCATGTCATTAATTGCTCGGCTCCTCCCGCCGGAGTTTCGAGTCCTCCATCGCGCATAGGTGTGTGTGCTGTCTTTAGAGTAAGTTAGTTTAAGTTAATTTAAGTAGTGTGTAGGTCTAGGAACCGATGACCTTAGCAGTTTGGTCCCTTACCAATTCACACACATTTGAACATTTTGCGAAGAGCCCTATTTTACATTTCTGAACGAGTAAAAATTTTTGCTTGCCTTTGTACTTCTTTGAAATCTTATCAAGAGTCGTCTCGATATCTCTGCAGCATTGTTTAACAGCATTTCTTTATAAACAATGGCATCACCTATGAAACTCCGAGGTTACTCTCAACATTGTATGCCAAGTCATCAGTTTACAACATGAACCAGCAGGGTCCCAAAATGCTTCCCAGGGCACATATGAAGTTGCGTCTCCACCTGTTATAAGTATCCATACAAGCAGAGACAACCAGTGGCGTGTGTTAAATACCACAAAAAGACGTTTACTAAAGGGAACTAAATGGGCGGAAACAAGTCTGAGAGTAGTTGAATTATGGGCATACATTTGCTGATACTTGATTGAAATCCCTGACCAAGCATCTTGACTTAGGTTTAACTTCACTGAAGCGCTTCAGACAAACGTATGGACACTTGCTTCAACAACTACATAATCGTTAGTTTAAAACCTATCCAACATCTATCGAAATGACTGTTAATCGCTGAAGCCATGTCTTAAAGATGCTTCTAACATTGTAGTGATCTTCGTATCAGTATTGGAACATTGATATTCATCCATTGTTCTACACCATTGTAGGACAAATATCAAACTGAATTCGATTACGAAGTATGTGTAGTGTTGATTCTCTTATATGGGAAAAGCCGGCGAATAAACTAAAGGGAACAAAATAAGCGACACCTGGTAAGAAAAAAAACAGACGATAGCACTCGGGTGAATGACATTTCTACGTCCTCATGTGACGTGCCATACATTTGCATCTGTGATTTCGTAACTCAGGAATAAATTGGCGAGTCATTGTCAAAAATTTCCAAGTAGGATTGATTTATTCCACAACAACACAATATCTTGAAATTAAATAGCATCGACAGCGGTGTTAATGTAACAATTAATTATTCATATAATATGGAAGACGAAGGGAAGACTGGCATATAAATTTACAGAAGTCGAAAATATTCTACATCTACATCTATAGTTCGCTAACAAACTTACGATGTGTCGCGGAGGAAACTTCTGCTCCCATTATATGTTCCCCCTTTCCCTTTGCCATCCGTGAATTACTCGTGGGAAGAATGTTGTAGGTCAATTTCTGTATTATCTCTAATTTCTCGGATTTTCTGCTTGTAGTCACTGCGCGAAATGGATGTGGAGGAATCATTATGTTTCACGACATGTTCGCAACGTACTCTCTTGTAATGTCAGTGTTAAACCTCTCCGCGAGGCAGAATGCCTCTTCTGTCACTGGAGCTGAGTGTCTCTGTAACTTTCTCACACATCCTAAAGGACCCCCTGCCTAAACGCGCCTCTCTCCGTTGAATCTTTTCTATGTCTTCTACTAATCCAACATGGTGAGGATCCTAGACTTACGAACAGTACTCAAGAATCTGTGGAATAGTTGTTCTACAAGCCATTTTTTTGTGAGTGTCTTACATTTCTTTAAGATACTTCTGTGAGTTTCAGCCTTCCCGTGAATTTCAGCCTGCTGTCTTTTTTACGTGGCCATTCCACTCAAGGTCGCTCGAGAGGATTACTACTGGATAGTGGACGGTAGCTACCGTTTCCTGCGGTTTCTTACCACTAGTGTAGCTGTACAATAGCGGTTTTCTTCTCGTACGTATGAGTAATGAGTTACATTTATTTACGTTCATGGTGAACTGCCATTGCCTGTACTATTCATCAAGTCTGTCTTCCTGTAGTTCGCTACAACCACATCATCTCCCCCATGAAGCTACCGAAGTTATCTACTACGAGCATCAGCAATGATGTAATCACACTTCCTTAGGGGCGCTCCTGAAATAGCGCGTACGTCTGCCGGTTTTGTTCCTTTAACAGCATGTTCTGTCTGAAGAGAAGTCTTGAATAAAGTTACAAATCCGGTCCAATACTCAGCGTATTTTTTTCACAGAACAACAGGACGGAACAACATCAAAAGTCTTCCTGAAGCCAAGGGACACAGTGTAAACCGGAACGCCGAAGTCTGAGGCGCTCTGGATCTCATGGAGGAATAGAGCGAACTGAGTTTCGCAAGATCTCAGTTTGCGAAATCCATACTTACTTTCATTGAGAAGATTTTCGTTCCCTAAAAACGTCATAATCCGAGAGCATAAAACATGTTCCATGAACCGGCAACATAATGACGTTAGTATTATGGGCCTATAATTATGTGCATCTTTTCTACGAAAGTTATTGAAAACAGGAATACCTGTGCTATTTCCTGTCGCCAGATTCCCTTCTCTGGCTGTGACCCTAGCTGTGACTTCTCTGGATAACTACGATAAATTGCTGCTGCAAGGGAAGAAAGTTCTTTCGCATAATTTCTATAGAATCTTAAAGGTGTGCCATCTGTTCCAGATTCCTTTTCACTGCTAAGAAATTTTCCTTGCGCCCCTGTATCGTGCTCACTTGCTGTAATACCTGACATTTCGGGGTTCATGTGATGACTTAAAAGACGGACCACCTTACGATATTTAGCAGTCAAACAGTTTCGGAAGCCCGAACTCAGTATCTTGGCCTTCTACGTGTTGTCTTCAGTTTCGGTGTCATAGTGTTCGCTGTGTGACTGACTACGTGATTTAGATCCGCTTACTGTTTTTACATTATGTAAGTACTTTTTCTAGGTTGTTTCTTTTTGACAGATTGTTGGCGAAATTTTACTTTCATAGCAGTTTAAATCTTCTCTCATTTCTGTCCTAATGCTCGTTTTCGCTTCGGACAGCATTTGTTCATCTATTCGATTTTCACCGCGCTTACATCTGTGATGAAACTTTCCTTCCTTCCGTAGCAACTTTCTAACACGGCTATTAAATCGTAGTGGATCTTTCCCGTCTTTCGCATCACTTAATACCTTACTGGAAACATGTGTGCCTAAGGCATACTGCACGATGCTTAATTTTTTTTTTCCAATCGTGCTCCACATCTTCGCCCTCATCATTGAATTTGTGATACTGACTATTCAGACACTCTCCAGTTTGTTTCCTGTCACACTTGTTAAGCAAAAGAGTTTGCTATCTTTCCTAAAGTTCCTAGTAGACCCCGAAGTCATAGTTGTCATCACAGCCCTAAGATTACTGACTACGATCACTGACGTTCAGGTCTATTTGTTTCTGGGAGTTGCAACACCTTTGCGCATAGTTTCACTCAGGTTATCTCACTTTCAGAATTCGTAACAACTTTACTAGATACCTAATTATATACGGCAAGAGATACGTTCTCACCAGAGGCATTTCACTCATCCTTTCCATATACGAGGTAAACCAGAACTATACAACACAGGTCCGCAGCTCGTGGTCGTGCGGTAGCGTTCTCGCTTCCCGTGCCCGGGTTCCCGGGTTCGATTCTCGGCGGGGTCAGGGATTTTCTCTGCCTCGTGATGAATTGGTGTTGTGTGATGTCCTTAGATTAGTTAGGTTTAAGTAGTTCTAAGTTCTAGGGGACTGATGACCATAGATGTTAAGTCCCATAGTGCTCAGAGCCATTTGAACCATTTCTGAACTATACAAACAAACTTTCAGAGGCTGTTCAGGAATGGAATGTCATGTGGGACCCATGGTCTCCAGAGGACCGTTACACAGTCACTGCGTTTCGTTGCTTTTTACCCCAACTACCCCTGTGTGCGTATTACAGTGAAAACAGTGCACACAATTCGAATGTCGACGATATGTGCTGTGTGTCTTCTTTGGAAACAAAATTTGTTCCATTCAATCACCATACTTGCTGTTGGTAACAGTACTAGCGACCACTTTGGTCTCAGCCCTCTGGCTTGCAATCAGTCCTGCTGGGTTCTGTTGTTGATTTCCATGCAGTGTAAGTTGTACGTTAACTGTGATTGACATCAGTATGACCAGCTTTAATGACAAAGAGTTGGCCAATATCCACCACGTGTGTGGATTCACGGAATGAAATGGCAGAGAGGCACATCTACACTATGTTGAGCTGTTTCTTCTGCATCATAGTCCTTTAGTCTCTGAGGATTGTTGCGTTACTCTGTTTAGTGAGGTGTCCTTTATGGTTATTGCGTAGTACGGGGCTTTTCCACTGCTGTGAAGGCATTTTGAAAGACAAAAAAGTAATTGTTGTAAAAAATTGAATAAATGATAGTTAAATTATTACTCTGTAACGAGGCTGAAGTTATGCGTAATGGGAATAACTGAAGTTCGGTGAGGGGAGCAACAGTCAGGTGAATACAGGGTTATAAATACAAAATCAAGTAGGGGTAATGCAGGAGTAGGTTCAATAACGAATGAGAAAACAGAAATTCTGGTAAGCTAGTACGAACAGCATAGTGAAGTTGGCTTTGTGTCTATCTTGTAGCTAAGACAGACACAAAACAAACACCCACCACAGTAGTACAACTTTATATGCCATCTACTTCCGCAGCTGGTAAAGAGACTGAAGATATATATGATGAGATAAAAGAAATTACACAGATAGTTAAAGGAGACGAAAATGTAATTGTGATGTGCGACTGGAATTTGATAGCAGAAAAAGGAAGAAACGGAATAATATTGGGTGAATATGGACTCGGGGAGAGAAATGAAAGAGGAAGCCGCCTGGTAGAATTTTACAGAGAGCATAATGTAATCATACGTAACACGTGCTATGAGAATCGTGAAAGAAGGCTGTATACACAGAAGAGACGTGGGGACATCGAAAGGGTCCGCGTTGGTTATGTAATGATGAGACAGATTTCCGAAAAAGATTTTAAATTGCAAGTTTTTTCAAGGGTTGATATGGGCTCTGACCACAAAACATCGTTCCTGAACTGCAGATTAAAAATAAAGAAATTGTAAAAAAGTAGGAAATTAAGGAGGTGGTACCTGGATAAGTTGAAAGAACAAGAGGTTGTCGAGAGTTTCACATGGAGCATTAAGCAACGATTGACTAGGACAGTGATAAGGAATATGGTAGAAGACGAATAGATAGCTATGAGAGATGAGATAATGAAGGCAACAGAGGATCAAATAGGTAAGACCTAATATAACCCCCTGAATAACGCAGGAAGTATTGAATTTAACTAAAGAAAGGAGAAAATATAAAAATGCAGCGAATGAAGCAGACGAAAAGGACTACAAATGTATAAAAATGAGATTGTCAGGAAGTGCAAAATGGCTAAGCAGGAATGGCTAGAGGACAAATGTAAGGGTTTAGAAGCACATTTGTTTAGGGGAAGGGTAGATACCACCTACAGGAAAACTAAACAGACTTTTTGAGAAAAGAGACACAGCTGTATGAATATCTCAAGAGCTCAGATTTTTGACCAGTTCTAAGAAAAAAGGGAAAGCTGTAAGGCACTGTTCTAGAAGTGAGACAGAACGGAGATAAACATGAGATGAGATACATGATACTGCGAGAAGAATTTGACAGAGCACCGAAAGACCTAAGTCGAAACAAGGCTCCGAGACTAAACGATATTCCATCTGAACTATTGAGAGCCTTGCGAGAGCCAGCCACGACAAAATTCTCCCATGTTGAATGCTCGATGCATGAGATAAATTACTTAAAGAAGAATGTAACAGTTCCAGTTCCAAAGAAAGCAGGTGCTGACAGGGGTAAAAATTACCGAATTATCAATTAAATACGTATTGCTTGCAAAATACTAACACGAATTCTCTACAGAAGTATGAAAAAACTAGTAGAAGCCGACCTCGGGGAAGATCAGTTTGTATTCCGGAGAAATGTAGGAGCACACGAGGCAATACCGCTTAGAAGATATGTTAAGGAAAGGAAAATGTACGTTTATATCATTTGTAGACTTAGAGAAAGATTTTGACAATTTTGACTGAAATACTCTCTTTCAAATTCTGAAAGGAGCAGGAGTAAAATACAGAGATGGAAAGGCTGTTTACAGTATATACACTAACCAGAGTTGTAAGAGTCGAGGAGCATGAAAGGGAAGCATTGGTTGAAAAGGGAGTGAGACAGTTCTGCAGCCTATCGTTAACGTTGTTGTAATTCTGGCAGAGACAGTAAAGGGCTTGGAAAAACAGTTGAACCGAATGGACTGTGTCTTGAAAGGAGCATATAAGATGAACTTCAACAAAAGCAGAAGAAGGATAACGGAATGCAGTCGAATTAAAGCATGTAATTCTGAGAGAATTAGAACAGGAAACGATAAAATTAAAGAAGTGGATAAGTTTTGTTATTTTTGTGCAGAAAAATAGCTGATGATGGCTGAAGTATAGAGGATATAAAATGTAGACTAGCAATGGCAAGAAAAGCAGTTTTGAAGTAGAGGAGTTTATTAATATAGATTTAAGTGTTAGGAAATCCTTTCTGAAGGTATTTGTCCGGGGTGTAGCCATGTGTGGAAGTAATATATGGACGATAAATAGATTAGACAAGGAGAGAATAGAAACTTTTGAAATGTGGTGCTGCAGGAGAATGCTGAAGATTGGATGGGTATAATACGTAACTACTGAGGAGGTACTGAACAGAACGGAGGAGACAAGAAATTTGTGGGATAACCTGACTAAAAGAAGGGCTAAGACGCATTCTGAGACGTCAAGGATCACCTGTTTAATTTTAGAGTGGAGTATGGGGGTAAAATTGTGGAGGGAGACCAAGACATGAATATAGTAAGCGGATTCAGAATGATGTAAGTTGTTGCAGTTATTCGGAGATGGAGAGGTTTGCACAGGATAGAGTAACACGGAGAGTTGCATCAAACTATTCTTCGCACTGAAGACCTCAACAACAACAACAACAACAGCAACAAGAGCCACCGCAGACCACGAGTCCCTGATACAAAAGTACTCAGAATATATCCCTGAACTACTTCAGAGTATCTTTCGACGGAGATCTAATTAATCCTGTACTTTCATTTTCAACCAATTTGCTGGTCGTAATAGTCTGCCGATTTTTGCGTTTAAGAGGGATACTAATTCTGGGACCTTCTCATGGAGGGTCCTGCCCTATACTATTATATTAAACTCTCTAAAATGGAGGACAGCATGCATGTAGGAGGGCTAAGAAGCTAGGTCAAAATAATCAAAAAATTGTTAGTCATATTTATTTACCTCAACGGCATTTTGACACTGACAAGAACTACAAGTCACGGGAGAAGTTCTAACAGAAACTAAGAAAAATCGATAATGACAATATTTTCAAAAAAATTTCCAAATTTGTACATAAGATTTTTGGGTAGTTTAAACACAAAGAGAATCACTGCTGAAGAAGTCACGAGTTTCCAAGTAATAGCTCACAGATAAGATGAAAACGAATGGTATGTTAACATAAGGCATGCTAGCTTGACCTAGCTCACACATCGGTCGGTGCCGTCAAATCTAAAACAGAGTAACAATGAATCCTGATAACTAGAAATCTCATTCCAGAAGACACTACAAGGCCCCTACAACTTCAACTAAGCAGTTCAAGTTTGCATACCTGATCACAGTACACTTGAATTTAAAACATTAATACATCATTTGAAGGGAAAACAAATAACGCAAACCGTTATGTGGCTTGCGGCAAATGGTGCAGATGTTGATGTAAGATAAAGTGGTCTGTCCCCGGTAGCTGCGTGGTCAGTGCGACAGAACGTCAATCCTATGGGCCCGGGTTCGATTCCCGCCTGGATCGGAGATTTTCTCCGCTCAGGGACTGGGTATTGTGTCCTAATCATCATCCTTTCATCTCCATCGACGCGCAAGTCGCTGAAGTGTTAGCAAATCGAAAGACATGCACCCGGCGACCGGTCTACCCGACGGGAGGCCCTAGTCACACGAAATTTGCATTTTTAACATAAAGTACGTAGGTTTATAGACGTTGTATTTTCTACGGGAAATTAAAAGTTGTAAAAAAATCGTTATAAAACATCGAAATCGAGCTGATCAGAGCTCTTATATGAATACTGAAGTATAATAAATGATAACACTGTCGTCAATTGACCATACGTTCTCTGTTATTTCAACTATCGCGATTTCAGCTTTTAAGCAGTCGTCAAGTGCAACAGAGAAGTTATCGGTATAGATGTCAGACATTTCTGTGTAACGTGTCTGACGTGAACTGTTCTCCAAATGCACTTCCTAATAGCTCAAATGTCGAAATTGCGATGGTGGAAATAATAAAAACCATGCAGCCAAATGGCAGCGCTGTTATCGTTGAGCCGGCTGATGTGGCCGAGCGGCTACAGTCTGGAACCGCGCGACCGCCAAGGTCGCAGGTTCGAGTCTTGCTTCGGGCATTGATGTGTGTGATGTCCTTAGGCTAGTTAGGTTTAAGTAGTTCTAAGTCCTAGGGGACTGATGACAGTAGTTAAGTCCCATAGTGCTCAGAGCCATTTGAACCATTTTTTGTGTATTTGCCCAGGCAGTACTGATTTACATCACACTGTACCGTAAAAGGCTTCGGATTTTGTTAGTTGTTAACATACCGGTGTGGTGTAATGTTAGTTTTTATCATATTAATTGCTCGTGTGAATTAGATAAACTGCATTACATAATAAGTACGTAACATACTGACTAATTTGCACGTATTTAGTACAGTAACATGTATTTATTCAGGTTCTAAATGATATACAACAGCAAGTAAAGAGAGTACGTTTTCAGCCATAAGCTGCCGTATTTATTTCACCTGTAATTATTAGGGTATAATGAAAAGAAAAGAGTCCCTTTTTGTAAAGAGGTAGAGGTCGATATCGAAAATGGATTGAGTTGCGGCGTACGGGCCGCAGTCTCGACTTCGCAGCCCACGGTAAGTTTATTCTCTTGCATTTCCATGGAAGCTGCTTGCACTCATTGGATGCCGCGGCAGCTGCAAGCGGTATTTTATCATTACAGGAATTGTACTGTGGCTGTGCATTGTTTGGTAAACAGTTATCTCGCTGTCGAAAATATATCTCCTCTGAAGGGCATATGAGGGTACGCTTTAGCGTCTGTAGCCACATACACGTTCCGTAAAGCTCTTCACAGCAATATGCGGCACTGTGTTAACATATAATACCACGAGAAACTAGAGCGAGGACCAGAAGCTGAAAATTAATTCAACTTTTGATCGCTGGTAGTATTCATTAAAATATCGTGCTGTGCTACTTGCTGAGCATGTGATATCAGTGCATTTGTTTAAATACGGCACTATGCTAATTGGTTAGTCTTGTACATACATGTGCCGTATTTAAAAGTGTGTAATTGGCTAAAGTACGTAAGAAAATATTAGTGAAAGATGGTCATACTTTGGACCACCCGCAGAAAATATTAAACCTGGTTAATGTGTAGTAATTCAACAGTACCCCAGGGACACACTTTAATATCAAATTATTTAGTGTCATATGTTACGTTAACTCTTTTCCAGTGCTTTTGCAGAATGTGCCATGACATCATTAAATATCAGTTATTCAGCCACATTCTGTAATGTCACAGTGTGTTACTTTACAGATTATGTTAATATTTCCCGCCTTTTTGCTGGAAATTATAGTAAGTCAGCCACTTACTGTAACGTCAAAATACTTTAAAGCATAAATTATGTTAATGGTGAGGGGAAGGTTTTCAGCTTCTTTAAAGTCATCCTGTTGGCCTAGAAAAATGGGTGGGGGGGGGGGGGAAGGGTGACCTTACCTTAGAACATTATCTAGGCTAGAACTGCCACAGTGGATGTGTGAGCTTCATTTTACAGCACACAATTGCCCAAGTTGCACGGGTGGTGTATCAGCTTACATTCTGGCCTTGATTGGTCGACACACAATTGCCCTACGGTTGTGGGCAGGACATGTGACACATATCAAGTTACATGCCGCCCTTGATAGTATCCCGCACAATTGTCCAAGCTACAGGGGAAGGGGCAGTGGGCTGAGTGGTCATGGAAGTTTGGATATGATCTGGAGATACGATAGCTATCTGGCGTGGAATTGGCACAGGCCCACTACTAACTCCAATACGACAGTGGAATAATAGAGCTGAATGCGTAATCATCTAACGATGGGCATAAGCTCAAAATCAGCTGTTTTTTTTAAATAAACTGCCTTCAGCTACGACTGGTAACAGATTTTACTCAACATTACTCGTTAAAGGAACAATTATAAAGGTCACTGTGGATAAAATTCAGTTTATAATTATATCATAGTTCCAAAACTCAGTGCTTCAAAATATTAGAAAATTACGGTATACTGATAATTTTTACTCTATGGACTACAACTGAATAAAACACAATTTTTCGACCCATACGAGTTTCGCCTTTATTTTCTGCAAAGCATCTTCAGTGGCCTGAAATATGTACATATTTTTGCTGTTTGGTTTACATTTTGGTCGGTGTACTCATAGGTTATAAACAGTTCTGGTGGTTGGTTGTTGTTATTATGTAGTAATATTTTTAATTGTACTTACAGGTAGGGTGGTCGATTTTCTACGTATTACGCTCCTGTTGCATTTTTGGTGTTGTTCCTCTCCTTATAAATGCCAATTTGCGGTTTTTTCACACACTTCATAGCACTTGGAACTGAATATTTGTTTTGATGCAATGTTTTGGTTTGTGTTGCTTACTGTCTGATGCTATTGCCAAAGATCAAATGTTACAGGCAACTTTCGAGTGTAATTATTGAAGTATCTGTGATATGTTTGTGTATGAATTTTTATTTTTTTGTGGGATGTGTGTGCGCGCGCGCGTGTGTGTGTGTGTGTGTGTGTGTGTGTGTGTGTGTGTGTGTGTGTGTGTGTGTGTGTGTGAGTATGTTTGTGTGAGTGTGTGTGTCTTCAAAATGCGAAGGACTGGGGAGATTTTCTGATTTTCTTATTTCTTTTTTCTTGTTGTGTGAGGGACGATTTTTATCTTATCATTTCTCTTATTATATAATGTTGTTAGTTTCATTATCTTCTGTATATACTTGCTTTGTAAATGTTTCACTGCTTTGTATGTGTTGTGTTCAGTTTTTTCTATTAGTGCTATGAGAACTGTGGCATTTCTTATGTTTTGTGCCAATCCGAGATAAGTCTCATGGAGCATCATGGGTATGTCCTGTATTTTTCGAATACAGGATCAATAAAAAGAACATCTCAGGAGTTTGAAGTATGAAACAAACCATTCCACATTTGCAGTACATTTAAAACACTATAACCACCATCCTGCAAACATGAAACAAGAAATGAACATAATGAGAATAAGCAACGATGACAAACATCTTATACGCATACAAGAAAACTTCCATATTCTGATAGCCATCGCTGAAAAACAAACATGTGATAAATGAACAAACACACATCAGCACATGCTCCCTACAATACTTAATAAAAAAATGATAAGATAAAAATCGTGCCTCACACAACCATGAAAAATATATAAATAAAAAAAATTAAAAAAATAAAAATCTCTCCCCCCCCATTCGCCTTCTGGACACACACACACACACACACAGCCTACAAAAGAATTATTTCACATAAAAACCAAAACACATGCACACACACACACACACACACACACACACACACACACACACAGCCCACAAAAAATAAAAATTCATACACAAACAGATTACAAATACTTCAATAATTACATTCGAAAATTGGCAATAACATTCGATCCTTGGCAGTAACATCAGACAGTCGGCAACACAAACCAAAACACTGAATCAAAACAAGCGTTCAGTTCCAAGTGCTGTGAAGCGTGGGAAAAAAACCGCAAATTGGCATTTATAAGAAGTGGAACAACACCAAAAACGCAGCAGGAGCGTAACATGTAGAAAATCGTCCACTAAACCTGTAAGTACAGTTAAAAATATTACTACATAATAGCAACAACCAACCACCAGAACTGTTTATAACCTATAGGTACTTTGACCAAAATGTAAACTAAATAGCAAAACTATGTACATATTCCAGGCTACTGAAGATGTCTTGCAGAAAATAAAGGCGAAACGCGTATGGCAATAAAATTGTGTTTCATTCAGTTGTAGCCAGGCGTGCAATAAAGTAAAAATTATCAGAATACCGTAATACTACTCGCAACTGAGGAAGCCAGGACTACAGAATTTGAAGATGTTATCAGAAAATTCAATACGTGTTACTACTGAAATTCTCTGTAGTAGGAAAGGTGACAACTCAATGAAACATAAAAAGTAAATTGCACACAGTAATGTATTTAATAAAGTCTTATCGCCCAGCTGCAACTCAAGACATGAAGTAATAAGAGCGGCTGTCACAGCCCATCAATTAATATCAATTATATCCTTTCGAGGCAATCAGGTGGTACTATTTGTGTGCTGAGAGCAAATGCAGAAACTGACACAAATTCTAACTATTTGTGGTACGTTATAAGTATTTTTAAAAGCGAATGAAGAAGAATTATAAGTGCTCTGTAGAAACTACATCTCATACAGCTTCACAACGCACACTTATTCTTCTGTACGTATAGTATGATCACAAATTATCGGATTCTGGTACCATAAATATCCAACAATAATACAAAAACCAAACGCATTTGAAACGTATACAGCGACCTTACATGCAATTGTTGAAATTTCCACAAATGCGGTTTTTCATGTCGAGTAATGAATAAAACTGTTTAATTCGCCAACTGAAAATGTAATTCACAACATCGTTCATCCCATTTTGTTTAGTTCTCATTGCTGCTTAGCCCATTTACTCTTTGCGGCGAAGTAAACGGTACAAGTGGAGTGGACGACACAGACGACCACCGGTTCCACTGCGGTTCAGCTTCCGATGTCTGGCCGGTTGCTCGGCGTATTTTGGCGTTTTTTACACGCGAAACACTCTCTCAGATCTATATCCACACACTTCTATTCCAGGAGGGGACTTCTTACGCCATTACCAAAATTCACTCCGTGAACTGGATCTGTGGCCAGCGATCCGTTATCTTATTAATTCTGACCATAAGTCAATGCTAGGATACTGGAATTATCTCAACGAATGACACTGCGTCCTAGCATGCAATTTACGTTTTTTATCAGCAATATTTATCCAATTTCTAAGGTAGCACCTTTAATGATCTCCCTCGCAGCTGGAACGTCCAAGACATGAGAAGCTGAAAACTGATCTGAATCTATCCGAAACGAACAGAACACTTAACGGAATCTACGCCTGCTAAGCGAGAAGAAACGTTTGGATGTGCTGCCTCGGGGCCCCGCTACTCAAGGCGCTCATATATTAAAAATAAAATAAAGAAAATATAAAAATGAAAAGGCAAATAAAATAACTAACCATGTTTAATTGTCATGGCTCCCCCGTGGTTTCCTTCCCTTTATCTTTTCTCGCCCCCCTCAAAGCTCTAGGTTAGCCGTGTTGGGAGTAGTATTAGAGAGAGCCCAATGCCTGAAGTGGTGCTTTTTTAAGGCAAAAGTGGTGGTGGCAATTTTCCTTTCTTTTTTGAATCCCTTTTCTATTTCCCGAAAAAAAACTAAAAGAATAAGAAAAAAGTGGTGATGGCATTGGACTACGAAGCAGGCGAGCCGCTGAAAAAAAAGTGATTAGCGTTCGGCTTCGTAAGATAAACGGGTATGAGGCGACAATTCGACTCCCACTCAGACTTAATTACTAATCTATTTAAAAAAGAAAGTAAGCAAGGAAAGTCAGGTTCAGATCCAAGCCATGGCACAAATTTTAATTCATTTCCTCAACTTCCATCACATGAAAAGTAATTACATTGGACGACTAACTCATCATTTGACATAGACGTATAACTTAGAAGACCTCGTATGTATGCATTTATTTGTTTGTCTACTGATGATGAGGTATACGGCGTAATACCGGTATGACAAATAATTTAAATGCAGCTCGTGGTACCCAGTTAGATGTCTTTGAACAAATCTTCAGATGAGTGTGAAATACAGGGTGATTCAAAAAGAATACCACAACTTTAGGAATTTAAAACTCTGCAACGACAAAAGGCAGAGCTAAGCACTATCTGTCGTCGAATTAAGGGAGCTATAAAGTTTCATTTAGTTGTACATTTGTTCGCTTGAGGCGCTATTGACTAGGCGTCAGCGTCAGTTGATGCTAAGATGGCAACCGCTCAACAGAAAGCATTTTGTGTTATTGAGTACGGCAGAAGTGAATCGACGACAGTTGTTCAGCGTGCATTTCGAACTAAGTATGGTGTTAAACCTCCTGATAGGTGGTGTATTAAACGTTGGTATAAACAGTTTACAGAGAATGGGTGTTTGTGCAAAGGGAAAAGTTCTGGACGGCCGAGAACGAGTGATCTGGAGATGTTAGAGAATTGGCTGTTCCCTCAGCTCGAATAAGAAGGACAACAATTCATATTTCAGCAGGATGGAGCGCCACCACATTGGCACTTATCTGTCCGTAACTACCTGAACGTCAACTACCCGAGGCGATGGATCGGCTGCCAGGCAGCCCGTGACAGAGCACTTCATCACTGGCCTCCAAGAAGCCCTGATCTTACCCCCTGCGATTTTTTCTTATGGGGGTATGTTAAGGATATGGTGTTTCGGCCACCTCTCCCAGCCACCATTGATGATTTGAAATGAGAAATATCAGCAGATATCCAAACTGTTACGCCTGATATGTTACAGAGAGTGTGGAACGAGTTGGAATATCGGGTGATATTGCTCGTGTGTCTGGAGGGGGCCATATTGAACATCTCTGAATTTGTTTTTGAGTGAAAAAAAACCTTTTTAAATACTCTTTGTAATGATGTATAACAGAAGGTTATATTATGTTTCTTTCATTAAATACACATTTTTAAAGTTGTGGTATTCTTTTTGAATCACCCTGTATTATGGGACTTACATGCTAAGGTCATCAGTCCCTAAGCCTACACACTACTTAACCTCAGTTATCCTAAGGACAAACACACACACCCACGCCCGAGGGAGGACTCGAACCTCCGCCGGGACCAGCCGCACATTTGAACCAATACTTACATGTTTCTTACGACACATAATACAAGATTTTCACGAAGATGTGTTCATCACTAATAATATTTGTTATAACATGCCTGCTAGTCAATATTTGCCACAGAATTCTCGAAAGCTGCGTCTCTGCTGACATCTTCGTCACAGGTAACGTGCGTCAGCCCAACTGCGACTGATTATTCGCAGTGCTATCTCCAGGATTCGTAGGGAACTTTCGGGCGATTTCTGACTGTATACACACTTAAAATTTGTCTCACAATCACTCCTGTGTATTCATTCTATGTTTCTAGAAACCCAATGGGAAAAAAAAGGTCGTAGCACCAAGGAGGAGTTGTGCAATGTAAAAGAAAGTTTGTAGCCGTGTTTCCATATCTGAAAGATGATGTATATTCAGCTTTCGAGTCATTCGCCTAAAAGTGACTCTAGTAGCGCTACTCTGACGATGAAAATCATATTTGCTCTAAATGCACGTTGTAACGGTCGCGACCGTAAGTTATCTTTGAGATTGCACATGGTGAATTGATATTAGCCAAGAATGCCTCTAAGGTGACAAAGACGCCGTTACAAAACATCCCACTGAGTCTGAGCGAGGTCGTGTAATAGGGCTGCGGGAAGCTGGATGTCCTTCTGCGATACTGCAGAAGTCTTGGCAGGAATGTAGCCACTGTGCATGATTGCTGGCAGCGGTGGTCAGTTGAATGTACGGTCGTAATAAAACCGTGCTAGGACGGCAACGTGGCACCATCGAGAGGAAAGACCATCGTGTCCAGTGTACGGCTGTCGTGCATTGTACTGCATCAGCAGCAGCACACTGAGCAGCAGTCGGGACCATTTTTGTTACAAATCGGGTTACTTCAAGGAGAGCTTCGAGGCAGACGCTCTGAAGCCTGCCTTGCACTGACCCAAAACCACCGCCATTTGCGACTTCAGTAATGTCAAGCGAGAACTCACTGGAAGGCAGGATTGAAGCCTTATGTTTTCTGATGAAATCTGATGGTGCCTCAGTAACAGTGATGGTTGTATGTTAGTAAAAGGACTCTTAGTAAAAGACGCCAGGTGAGGGCCTGCAACCAACTTGCCGGTGTGCCAGGCACACTGGAACTACACCTCGATTTATGGTGTAGGGTGCATTTCGTACGACAGCAGGAGTACTCTCGTGGTTATCGCACGGACTCTGACTACAAATCTGTACGTCAACCAGGTGACTCGGTCAGTTGTGCTGCCTTTCATAAATAGCATTCCAGCGTGTGCTTTCCAACGATCGCACACGTACAGCTATGTAACACAATATGTTCTGCACAGTGTCGACATGTTGCCTAGGCCTGCTCGATCACCAAATCTGACTGCAATTGAGCACATAGGGAACCTCCTCGGACGACAACTGCTGTCTGGCCAATTCCACCAGGCATCGAACTCCATCCCACGAACTGACATCCGGCTCTTGTGCAACACAGTGCATGAACGTTTGAAGTTTAGTGTAACAGCATTTTACATTTGCAATTGCTTATCTCGTGTTTAAATTAACCTGTGGTCTTTGCAATGTTAACATTTAAATATGGTACTTACATTTCATTGCTCTTCGTTAATAATTTTTTAAGACACAAAGGGTTTACAGACATTGGCTACAAGCGGGCATTAAGGTCTGAGAGAACAGCACAACATGTATACAACAATTTTTTGGTGTTGTGATTTTTTTCCGTCAGTGTAGAAACTAAGATCTTCCCTCTTTATGTTACATTTACGCTACTGCGTTTATTTCCATTATAATGCACATTCTTGTACCGTTATATGTCTTACAACTAAGAGAAATCTCCGGAAAGTTTTCAATGGAGCGCAGTGTTTGTTGCTATCTACTGTTTATTTTTGGGCACTGGGTATCAGTCAAAATTTGAGTGCTTAGAGTGTGGATGTGCATCTACACTACTGGACATTAAAACTGCCACACCACGAAGATGACGTGCTACGGACACGAAATTTAACCGACAGGAAGAAGATGCTGTGATATGTAAATGATTAGTTTTTCATAACATTCACACGAAGTTGGCACCGGTGGCGACTCCGACAACGTGCTGACGTGAGGAAAGTTTCCAAGCGATTTCTCATATACAGACAGCAGTTGTCCGGCGTTGCCTGGTGAAACGTTGTTGTGATGCCTAGTGTAAGGAGGAGAAATGCGTACCATCACGTTTCCGACTTTGATAAAGGTCGGATTGTAGCCTATCACGATTGCGGTTTATCGTATCGCGACATTGCTGCTCGCGTTCGTCGAAATCCAATGACTGTTAGTAGAATATGGAATCAGTGGGTTCAGGAGGGTAATACTGAACGCCGTGCTGGATCTCAATGGCCTCGTATCACTAGCAGTCGAGATGACAGGCATCGTATTCGCATGGCTGTAACGGATCGTGCAGCCACGTCTCGATCGCTGAGTCAACAGATGGGGACGTTTACAAGACAACAAACATTTGCACGACAGTTCGACGACGTTCGCAGCAGCGTAGACTATCACCTTGGAGACCATGGCTGCGGTTATCCTTGACGCTGCATCACAGACAGTAGCGCCTGCGATGGTGTACTCAACGACGAACCCGGGTGTACGAATGGCCAAACGTCATTTTTCCGGATGAATCCAGGTTCTGTTTGCAGAATCATGATGGTCGCATCCGTGTTTGGCGACATCACGGTGAACGGACATTAGAAGCGCGTCATACTGGCGTACACCCGGCGTGATGGTATGAGGTGCCATTGGTTACACATCTCGGTCTCCTTTTGCTCACATTGACGGCACTTTGAACAGAGGACGCTACATTTCAGATGTGTTACGACCCGTTGCTGTGCCCTTCATTCGATCCCTGCGAAATCCTACATTTCAGCAGGATAATGCGCGACCGCATGTTGCAGGTCCTGTACGTTCCTTTCTGGATACAGAAAATGTTCGACTGCTGCCCTGGCCAGCACATTCTCCAGATCTCTCACCAACTGAAAACGTCTGGTCAATGGTGGCCGAGCAACTGGCTCGTCACAATACGCCAGTCACTACTCTTGATGAACTGTGGTATCGTGTTGAAGCTGCATGGGCAGCTGTACCTGTACACGCCATCCAAGCTCTGTTTGCCCAGGCGTATCAAGGCCGTTATTATGGCTAGAATTGTTGTTCTGGGAACTGATTTCTCAGTATCTATGCACCCAAATTGCGTGAAAATGTAATTACGTGTCGGTTCTAGTATAATATATTTGTTCACTGAATACCCGTTTATCATCTGCATTTTTTCTTGGTGTAGCAATTGTAATGGGCAGTAGTGAACAATGATGTAAGATGCAAATATCCCTATGTACAGAATCACCAGAAACGTAACTGCCATCTTGACTGTCTGTTGTACTAAAGTGGTTAAAAATTAATGGGTGCTCTATCCACTCTTTATGTCTGCAATTCATATTTCGTTAAAGTGCGGATGAAAATACAGCGTTATAGAATTGTCTCCTGATCTGTAACGACGCAGTGCGCCGTGGTACAGTGCACGCGGTCGCAGCGGCCCGCCTACCCAGCTGGTACGTTGGCTGGACAGTGAGGCGCGGCGCAGCCCAGCCTGCGGCCCAACATTGATCTATTATTCCCGGGGGTCGGCCTGTATGGCCGGCGTAAGCCCGCGACCTGCTGATGAGCGCCTGTATGGCGCCGCTATTAGCAAACTGATTAAAGCGTGACGTCACGCCGGGCCGAGAGCGGTTAATGAAATAGCCGGTCGGGGCGCCGGCGGTAGACTTCGTTAGAAGGAGGCTTAGCGGCCAAGTGGGGTCCTAGCGGCTAGCTGCGCCGGCGGCCACTTGTTTACACATTCCTGCGTCAGCTACGGGGCTGTTCCGGAGCCGCCTACGCGCTAGGAACTGCGTACGGTTCAAGAGCACTTCCCTTGCACATTATCGTGCTTGACAAACCCTTCTGTGGGCGCTTGATTACGTCGTTGCTTAGGACTCACAAGCAAAACCTACAAGCCTGAAATCCCATTACATCGTCCGTAGAGAAAGCACTGAGCTACGACGCTAGCTGGAAAGTCAGGATCAGATTACTATCCTGCTTAAGTGCCCGACTCAGATACGGAAAAGAATCGTCCCTAATGAAAGCCACAGTCCTATCTCGTAGCGGTTATCTCATTTAAAGTATAAGGCACGTGGTAATAAACTGATTTTACTAAAGGTTTTTCTAGATAGTTAAATGTTGATCAGCTGAAGTTACTGAAGGACGCTTCCACAAGAAATAAATGTAGTTTCACGGATGTATCGTTTTGAGAAAAATCGTTAAGGGACGAAACTTTACGAATAGCCATCGCTCCATTATGATTGACTTACTTAAGGAGTAAAGCACTGCAGGGTTTTCATACATTATCTTTACAACTTTAGCCATTTATAACTTTGAAACTACACTAGAGAATATCAATGGTTTTCAAAGTGTACAAGATAATTCATGAAGATCTGACGAAAAATATGGACGCCACGAGAGTAAACTCAGTGCGCAGACTGATCCATGGAGATGTAGTCCGGTACCCGAATACAACCAAACATTCCAACACAATGTGGATGTGAAACCCTCATCCTCATCGGTTGTAAGGGTAATGCATACGTATTTTACGGAAGCCAGGCGTTTGTAAGGAGTTCGACATAATCAGTGCATTCGTCGGCCAGAGAGTTGAAATAGCCACAACTAATGGTGTATAAAGTCGCATAAGAGGTTGTGGCTTTTGCTTACATGGGTCAACTGCTTCAGCCACTAAACCCGCCGAAATTAAAATTGATGCGTAGAGTTTGCAATCGATGAGGTGATGTAGCATACCAAATTTTACATCCCGCCCGTATTACCGCGCGTGTTAAACAGACGCTTCAGGGAGAAGGAAATGCCCTGGCCCCGGGTCGAATCGGTTCATCGCGTTCACGACGAGAATGGGTGTGGTTGCCACCCTGGATGCAGATTTTAGGCCATTTCCCACATCCCATTACGTTAATATCGAGCTGATATCCACATCCCGCCTCAGTTACAACATTCACAAAATTTAAAAATCTTCCTCTCACTTTCATACGACTATCACTACATGCAGTTGGGTTACACATATTCCATCCCGGGGGTAACGGGGTGGAGACGGGAAGGGCATCCGGCCGCCACCTCAAATAACCACTTCTATCCGTCAGTGACCACGCTGACCGCACGCCGATACGGGACAAAGACGCAAGAAAAAGGAGAAGACTTCAGGTGAAGTAGAGTTGTTTTTAAGTAATGCCTTTAGTGTATTGGGGTTAAGGTAGTCAATGAAACTACATAATGGTGACCGCGAGAACAGAGTAGAACGACGTTGGACACTTTGTTCACAACGTGCTCTGATCGCGACAGTCACGCGAAACCTACTACCCAACGATCTCTCCGTACAAGAACATGCCGATAGATCCGTCTGCGCCGGCAGTGTTTAATTGATGTACGATGCTAAAGAAAAAAAGGAAATTTGTTGCTTTGTATGGACTAAATGTTTCGAGACTATAAATCGGTTTAGTCTACGTTCACCTGCAGAACTGTAAAGTAAGTTTTAACTGCGAAGTTGTTAACGGTACGTTTAGGAATGTTACAAGTGTTGGAACTTTAATAGTGGCAACTATTTATTTACAGCTCGTACAAAGTAGATACGTGTTTGAAAGTTTTACTGACCTTCAAAATAGTCACCAGCATTATGTATAACCCTTTGCCACCGATGTGGAAGTCGTAGGACACTCTTAGCAGTGCTAGTTGTGTTGACAGTTCGAGCGGCGCGGTCAATTGCCCGACAAATTTGTAGCAGTTCTGAAGCGAATGACGTGAAGTGTTTCCTTCAGTTCAGAAATCGAGTTGAGCTCACGAGGGTTAAATTCAGGGGAGCTGATCGTAGGTTGCGTTCCAAATTCGAGCAGCACAGAGACGGAAGTGATGATACTTTCTGCAGGACCTGACCATCATTTTGCAGGACAATGCTCAGGCAGGTACAGTGCAAGCTGTTACTGATTTACGTATTTGACTGATGGGGCTGATAAGTGCTATACCACCTACTGCACTCCCCTGACTTAAGCCCTCGTGAGTTCAAATCGATTTCTTAACTGAAGGAAACACTTCACGTCTTTCGCGTCAGAACTGCTACAAATTTGTCGGGCAATAGACCACGCCGCTCGAACTGTCAACACAACTAGCACTGCTGAGAGTGTCGTGCGACTTCCACATCGTTGGCAAAGGGTTATACACAACGCTGGTGACTGCTTCGAACGTCAGTAAAACTTTCAAACTCGTATCTATTTTGTACGAGCTGTAAACAAATAGTTGCCACTATTAAAGTTTCAACCCTCGTACATTAGACTACTGCTGAAAATCTTTATATACTGTGTGTGGTTAATTGTAAAGAACGTAATAAAGCCGATTTCCACAACTTTTGCTGTGTGTGACGATTGAAATATTTGTTGGAAGCTTTAAAACATATCAGAGAAAAGATCGGATGAAAACAATTATCGGAAGAATTAACTTTAAATAAACTAACGTGAACAGTGAAATAGTGTTGCTGTGATCAAATAAGTTTCATCCAAAGACAGGAAGTGAATAGTTCATGTTATACATTCTTTTCTATTCTTAAGAACACCTGGCCAAGTCTGTAAGTGATAATAATATTTTATGAGCGAAAATTAAGCAGTAACAGGTTGGCTCCAGTATGTGAGCTACCGAATATCTTTGGAGCAGTTAATTAGGACAGTCGTTCGTTTCCGTACCTGCAACAAAGTCAATATGACGAAAAGAAAAAAATTAGCTTTAGCATCACTTTCATTTTACAGGAGCATAGAAGAATCTGGAATGACTGGTGAAGTGAATTTGTGACAAATATAGCTATGGACCATTTTTAAATAGTGACCACTGTGAACTTGTGTTATTAACACGATGACGAGGATATGCAACCTCTTCCACTTCATATTCCCGCGTATTTGCTAATTCACTGCAGTGGAAACTGATGGCAGGCTAGAACGTAACACAACACTAACCAAGACTGAGGCAAAAAGTCACTTTCTGGAAAAGATTCCAAGTATCCAGAAAACTGATCCGTCATATGGTTCATAAATTTTGATCGGAGTTTCTGCAAGTTGGACATGAACTGGAAGGAGGCAAACGCAAGGTTAAAGTTCCATGAGGACTTAGCAGAACTGTTCGCCGACTTTCTGAAAAGTAATGTCTTCGAATTTTTTATGCGAAAACTCGTAATACTTTTTAAATAATACAACTTTCTACATGCTTATTCTTCATGTCATGGAAAAGTTAATATGGCCGCCGAGTAAGTGACGCCAGAAACAATTTCCAGAAAGTTAAGTGATTTAGACAGGAATATAATTTAGTTTAACGCCGACAACAAATTAAATACGTGCATTAGTGTACCGTTTAGTCTTGCCGTTAAAGATTTGACTTTTCTTTGTGTATTTTTTCAGAAAACACGAAAAGATCGTAACTTTGCGAAGTCGCGCTTAGGCTTAAATTTTGTAAACGTGTTTGTTTCTCGTTTCACGGTAATTTAACTAGTTTCTCGGTAACAAATAAGTAAACTACCGTAAATAGCGTATAACTTCATTGTTTTAATACAGATTTCAGAAAAACAGCGTAACTTTATATCAGAAACTTGCTTATATACATTTGTTTATAGGCCTAATTCTCGTAAAGTTTTTGGAGAATTAAACTTAAAGTATCTCGTTTAATTGTCCTTTTTTCATTCCATCGAGTGAAATATATAATAAATAGCGTATACCTTCATTGATTTAATACAGTCTCAGAAAAACAGCGGAATTTTAAATCAGAAACTTCCTTACATACATTTGTGAATAGGCTTAATTCTTGTAACGTCTTTTTTGATTTTCGGTAATTTAATTGATTTATTCTAGCTAAAGTATTATTTTTGCCATGAGTGAGAAGTGCCTGACTTGCCATAGAATTGTTAGTTCCGGGGTTTGGTGTGATGGATGCAGTAGTTTTTTTCACTGGGGGGACTGCAGTGGCGTGGGTGTCGGGAAAGTGGACCAGGCTCATCAGTGGTTATGTAGGATTTGCAGCAGAGATAGGAAGATAGTGGAACAGGAGTGGAAAATTGTTGCCCTTCAGGCTGAGCTAGATCAGGCTAGGGAAGATCTGGACAGGTTAAGGAGGGAGAGGGACAAAGAGAGGTGGGAAGTGGCAACAGGTAACAGAAAGAACAGGCCTAGAACTAAGTCTGACAGTTTTGTGGTGAATGTCAAAAATAAGTTTCACCTGCTGCTTCAGTTAGAAACTGATGAGCCTCAAGCAGAGGTAGGTCTAGACAGGACACAACAAACTTTCAATAGGAAATTGAAAAAGAATGTAGGAAAGTCATCGAAAAGGAAGAAAGTTTTGTTGTTAGGCAGTTCTCATGCCAGAGGTGTAGGCCAACTTCTGCAGGAGGAATTAGGACCAGAATACCAGGTCACAAATTTTTTCAAATCAAGTGCTAGTCTGGATCAGGTGACAGAGGATTTAGGTTCAATCAGTAAGGGATTTACCATGGAAGACACCATGGTTATTGTGGGAGGGCCAGGGAACAGCATCGACAGAGATCCTGGGTACAGTATAGAGTGTGACCTGGTAAAGATTGCGTCGGCATCGAGACACACCAATGTTGAATCTGTATCTGTCCTGAGACGCCATGACCGGCCTCATTTGAACTCTTCTGTTGAGAGAGTTAATTTGGAGTTGGAACGGCTGCTTGCGTCGCGTGCGGGGGCTCATATTGGTGTGGCTCCTGTTGATTCTCTCAGTAGGTGGGACTATACCAGGCACGGCCTACATCTCAACAGGAAAGGGAAGGGGAAACTGGCTGGGGTAATAGCAGGAAATTTAAAGGGGGGAAGCACTGCCATGAATGGTAAAATACCAGTGGTTACAGGTGTTGGAGCAGTGCCTTTTTTAGGACAGGTAAGACAGAAAGATGTCAAGTTCTACGAGAGGTCAGGATTGAAACAAATCTTCAGTTTAGGAAAGAAATTAAACAGCACAATTCTGGCACATTGGATCACCAATCACAGCTGTCAATTATAAATCTTCACCAATAACCAGAAATTTTATCTCCACCAAGTTGTATCTCAGTCCTAGCTAATTGCATTGATGAATTAAAGTCACCCAACCCGGTTGACACAATCTGCCTCTCTGAACACCATGCGAACACTGGTATAGGAACTAGGCCTAAGCACAATGAGAAACTCAGACAGGAGAGTACTGCAAATGTTAGAATTAGGAAAGGTTCTCATAAAAGTATAATTAAAAATAATGTAAGTATATTTCATCAAAATATTGGGAGTTTAAAGAATAAAATAGATTAGGTTCTGGTTTGTTTAGAAGATTTAGAAGCTGAGGATGAAATAGATATACTATGCCTGTCTGAGCATCACATTGTTACTGATATGGATAAGGTAAATGTAAGTCGATACAGCTCTCTGCACATGCAATGAGAGAAAATATGGAGAAAGGAGTAGTTGCCATATATGTCAAAAGTTATCATTGTGCAAAAAGTATAGAACAAAAAAGTTTTGTGTAGAGAAACATATAAAAGCATGTGCCTGTGAGCTTAAATTAAATAAAGGCACATTTATAATTGCAACTGTATATAGGTCCCCATCAGGAAATTTTCATCTGTTTCTGAAAAATTTGGAACCCTTGTTGTGCTATCTGTCAGACAGGGGGAAGCAAATTATTATTTGTGGCGACTTCAATGTAGATTCTCTGAAAGAGGGTAATAGGAAAAATGACCTTGAAGTATTACTCGGTTCTTTCAATTTGACACCCATTATTGATTTTCCTACTCGGGTGGTAAAGGATAGCAGCTCACTGATAGATAACTTCTTTATAGACCAAGATAAGTTTAACCAGATAAATGCTCAGCCTGTTGAGAATGGTCTTTCTGATCATGGTGGACAGATAGTTACAATATATGACATAGCTCCGTTCAGCAATACTAAATAGTCCTCCACAGTAGTACATTCAGTCAACAATTTAACCATTGCAAATTTCAGGGAAAGCCTACAGCAGTTAGACCGGGATGAGGTGTACCGTGAACCTGATGCCAATTTAAAATATAATTTTTTTCATGACATTTTTGTAAATGCATTTGAAAACTGCTTCCCCAAGAAAATAGTTAAATATACTCATAAGAAACCTTGTAACAAACCATGGCTTACTAAGGGTATAAAAATATCTTGTAACTGGAAAAGGGAAATGTATCTGACAGCAAGAAAGAGTAGTGACCCAGAAACTACCAAACATTATAAAAACTACTGTGTCATATTAAGAAAAGTTATTAAAAAATCCAGAAGTATGTGTATCATGTCTGAAATCAGCAACTCTGATAATAAAATTAAAACAATTTGGAATATTATTAAAAGAGAAACAGGTCAACCAAGAGCACAGGAAGACAGTATTACCATGAAATTGAATGAAAACTTTATGAACAAAAAGTCAGAAGTTGAAAATATTATTAATAATCATTTTCTAAATGTTGTGGATATAGTAGGATCCAGGTGTTCATTATAAGATGCTAGGCTGTTAATGGAAGAGGCCATACCTATGCAATTTGATACAATTGAAATCTCACCCATTTCTCCCTCTGAAATTAGGAAAATAATAAACTTGCTTAAAAGCAAAATCTCACATGGAATTGATGGCATTTCCAGCAAAATACTGAAAGCTTGTTCTCAACAGATAAGTAAGATCCTTAGCCAACTGTGTAATAGCTCTCTGGAACAGGGCATTTTCCCTGATAGAATGAAATATACTATTGTTATACCTTTGCATAAAAAGGGGATGGATCTGATGTCAACAATTACCGTCCAATCTCCCTTCTAACAGCTTTATCCAAAATTTTTGAGAAAGTAATGTATTCAAGAGTAGCTTCACATATCTGTAAAAATGAAGTACTAACAAAATGTCAGTTTGGTTTCCAGAAATGTTTTTCAACAGAAAATGCCATATATGCCTTCACCAATAAAGTTTTGAATGATCTGAATAACCGAAAACCACCCATTGGGATTTTTTGTGATCTCTCAAAGGCTTTTGATTGTGTAAATCATGAAATTCTGCTAGACAAGCTCAAGTATTGTGGCATCAGTGGGACAATGCACAAATGGTTTAATTCGTACCTAACTGGAAGAGTGCAGAAAGTTGAAATAAGCAGTTCTCATAAAATGCAAAGATCTGCACATTAGTCAAACTGGGGAACTATCAAGAATGGGGTTCCACAAGGGTCAGTCTTGGGTCCTTTGTTGTTCTTAATATATATTAATGACTTGCCATTCTATATTCATGAAGAGGCAAAGTTAGTTCTCTTTGCTGACGATAAAAGTAAAGTAATCACACCTGACAAACTAGAATTAACTGATGAAATTGTCAATACTGTGTTTCAGAAAATTACTAAGTGGTTCCTTGTAAACGGACTCTCACTGAATTTTGAGTAGACACAGTACAACAGTTCCATACAGTGAATGGTATGACGCCATTAATAAATATAGGCCTTAATCAGAAGCATATAGCTAAAGTAGAATATTCCAAATTTTTAGGTGTGTCCATTGATGAGAAATTGGAAGAAACACATTGATGATCTGTTGAAACGTTTGAGTTCAGCTACTTATGCAATAAGAGTCATTGCAAACTTTGGTGATAAACATCTTAGTAAATTAGCTTACTACGCCTATTTTCACTCATTGCTTTCATATGGCATCATATTTTGGGGTAATTCATCACTGAGGAATAAAGTATTTATTGCACAAAAGCGTGTAATCAGAATAATAGCTGGAGTCCACCCAAGATCATCCTGCAGACATTTATTTAAAGATCTAGGGATATTCACAGTAGCTTCTCAGTACATATACTCTCTTATGAAATTTGTTATTAACAACCAAACCCAATTCAAAAGTAATAGCAGTGTGCATAACTACAATACTAGGAGAAAGGATGATCTTCACTATTCAAGATTAAATCTAACTTTGGCACAAAAAGGGGTGAATTATATTGCCACTAAAGTCTTTGGTCACTTACCAAATAGTATCAAAAGTCTGACAGATAACCAACAAGTATTTAAGAAGAAATTAAAAGAATTTCTGAATGACAACTCCTTCTACTCCAAAGAGGAATTTTTAGATATAAATTAAGAAAAGAAAATTATTAAAAAAATAAAACAAATAAAAAACCCACAAAAAAATAAAAAAGTTGTTATATTAACTTAAGTATGTTGTTAAATTAACTTAATATTGTCATGTATTGGAAAATTTAACTCGTTCCACATCATTACGAAATATCGTATTCATGATCCATGGAACTAGTATTAATCTAATCTAATCTAATCTACATATTCAGTTCTCCACATAGTCACCTGGTGACGAATACATTTTTCAAAGTGAAATCTTTGAAGGTGTTCTTTAATTTTTAGGAACAGATGGAAACCGGATGGGCCCACGTCGGGACTGTTTGGGCAGTGAACCCAAGGCGCCGCAACGATCTGTGTGGTCTGGGATTGTCATGCGGAACGAGAGGATCCTCCATGTGTGGATGAACTCTTCGAATTTTAGACTAGATTACATAACGCTGTTCTCCACGCACTGGCAAAAGTAGTTACGTTACACACCGCCATTTATATGCTACAGTTCGGAGCACTCTAGCGTCAGAAGGCTGCAAATATGTAGACATGAAGAATAAAGATGTAGAATGTTAGTGACGTTTGTTTTATTGGATTCAGGCGTGGAGAGATATGTGGTGAGCACACCACTCTCTCGGCCATTGTCAGTTTTCCTGACTGCAGCAGCTACTTCCCAATCACGTAGTTCTTCAATTTGCCGCACAAGGGCTGAGTGCATCCGGCTTGCCAGTAGCGCTCGGTAGACCCGGAAGGTGACCCATCCAAGTGCTGGCCGAACCCAACAGCACTTAATTTCGGTGATCTGTCGGGAACCGGTGTTACCAATGCGGCAAAGCCGTCGGCTACAAGAGTTTGCTGCATCACATTTGGAACAACTACGAAATGACGTCAATTCCCGTTAGTATCTCGATGAAAACTTAAAGGTTAGGTGGATTGGACGATATCATCTGATACCATGGGGCCAAAGACAGCCTGGCCGCACACCGCCAGACTTATGTTGGGTTCTGTAAGGAATCAGGTGTACTGAACCAAGGCCGCGGTGGAGCTGTTAAAGCATTCATGGCGAAATATTGAATACCAACTGGACGTTGTCAATGCCACTACAGATGTATACATTGATATGCATGCATGAGGTAAGAAAATTTCATGCGTTACACAATCACACTTTGAAAACTGTGGAATTATGGATCCTCGGTTCGCGGAACCAGTTTTGATGGAGGGGGCATTACCGGACAGAGCGGCGGTTCAGCAGTGCTGGTACACCGGTAAGCTGAGTGATCGGTGGGCTAGGGTCCACGCAGTCATGGGTGAGGTGTTTGAAACAGATTCATAGCAACCACAGTGAACGAAATACAAGATGGCACTTACATTTTCAGGGAACCCATGTTACAGACCTTATAAGCGTCACTCGTGACACTACAAAACTAAAATCACAATAAAGATCACGATAATGATACTACCTCGTTGCAACTGCAGCCACGATTCTATGACAAACATTAAGAAAGCTAGACGTGTTGGTGATGTAAATTACAGAACTTAATACCAACTCAAACTTTAGAACTTCCACCTTCGTAGCTGAGTGGTCAACGCGGCTGACCCACATGAGGGGGACCCGAATTCAATTCCCGGTACTGGGAAAGGACGAGAAATCCGACAACGATCGGGAGAGCAGTGTGCTGACTACATGCCCCACCATACCGCATCCGATGACGCCATTAGCAGAGGAAGATACGTAGACCGGTCGGGAGCATCTAGGGCCAGAATCCGGAACTGAAACATTGGAGTCTATTACATCACATGAAGTAAGATCCTATGGGATCAAACCTCTGAGGTCATCGGTCGTAAAGCTTACACACACTTAATCTAACTTAAATTAACTTACGCTAAGGACAATAGACCCGTAGTCTAGGAAGTTCGATTCCCGGCAGGGGTCTGGGTATTGTGTGACTTTCGTCATCATAGTCGGCACGGTAGTTTAGTGTGTTCGGTCAGAGGGCTGCTTTGTAATAAAAAACTGAGTAAAGGAATCAACGATCAACTTGAACGGATGTCTTGTGACGACTGCCCAGACCAAACGAAACGAACTATATCGAACAAAATGAAAACAGGAAAAGGGGGGAGTAGCGTCTTTGATTCACAATCAAAACGTCTTCCGTGCCAGGTTCGAAGGTAGGGCAGAGAGTGTGTTTCTGTGAACACTTCAGTGACAGGGTCGTTCTAATCAGAATCGACAGCAAACCAACACCGACAACGATAGTTCAGGTATACATGCCGACGTCGCAAGCTGAAGATGAAGAGATAGAGAAATTGTATGAGGATATTGAAAGGGTAATGTAAAGGGGGAATGATTATCTAATAGTCATGGGTGACTGGAATGTAGTTCTAGGGGAAGAAATAGAAAAAAATGTTACAGGAGAATAAGGGCTATGGGCAAGGAATGAGAGAGGAGAAAGACTAATTGAGCTCTGTAGTAAGTTTCTGGTAGTAATAGCGAATACCCTGTTCAAGAATAACAACAACAGTAGGTATACTTGGGAAAGGCCGAGTGATACGGGAAGATTTCAATTAGATTACATCATTGTCAGGCAGAGATTGCGAAACCAGATACTGGATTGTAAGGCGTACCTAGGGACAGATATAGACTGAGATTAAAATCTAGTAGTGATGAAGAGTAAGTTGAAGTTTAAGACGTTAGTCAGGAAGAATCAGTACGCAAAGAAGTGGGTTAGAGAAGTATTAAAGAATGACGAGATACGGTTGAAGTTCTCTAAGGCTGTAGATACAGCAATAAGGAATAGCTCAGTAGGCAGTAACAGTTGACGAGGAATGGACATCTCTAAAAAGTGGCCATCATAGACGTTGGGATGGAAAACATAGGTACTAAGAAGGTAACTTCGAAGAAACCATGGGTAATAGAAGAAACATTTCAGCTGATTGATGAAAGGCGGAAGTACAAAAATGTTCCGGGAAACTCAGGAATACAGAAATGCAAGTGACTGAGGAATTAAATAAATGGGAAGTGCAGGGAAGCTAAGGCAGGAAAAATGTGAAAACATCGGAAAAGAAATGACGGTCGGAAGGACAAACTCAGCATACAGGAAAGTCAAAACAACCTTCGGTGACGTTAAAAGCAAGGGTGGCAACATTAACATTGGAACGGGAATTCCACTGTTAAATGCAGAGGACAGAGCAGATAGGCGGCCTCTATGAGGGGGAAGATTTGTCTGATGTGATAGAAGATGAAACAGGAGTCGATTTAGAAGAGATAAGGGATCCAGTATTAGAATCAGAATTTAAAAGAGCTTTGGAAGACTTAAGGTCAAATCAGGTAGAAGGGATACATAACATTCCATCAGAATTTCTAAAATTAACAGGGGAAGTGGCAACAAAACGACTATTTACGTTGGTGTGTAGAATGTATGAGTCTGGCGACATACTATTTGACTTTCGGAAAAGCATCATCCACACAATTCCGAAGACGGCAAGAGAGGACAAGTGCGAGAATTATCGTACAATCAGCTTAACATCTCATGCATCCAAGTTGCTTTCAATGGAAAAGACAATTGAATATGCGTTACATGACGATCAGTTTGGCTTTAGGAAAAGTAAAGGCACGAGGGAAGCAATCCTGATGTTGCGGTTAGTAATGGAAGCAAGACTAAAGAAAATCAAGACACGTTCATAGGATTTGCCGACCTGGAAAGAAGTTCGACAGCGTAAAATAGTGGAAGATGTTCGATTAGGGTAAGCTATAGGGAGAGACGCGTAATATATAGTATGTACAAGCGCCAAGAACGAAGTGCTCGGATTAAAAAGGGTGTAAGACATGGATGTAGACTTTCGCCCCTCCTGTTCAATCTGTACATCGAGGAAGCAGTGATGGAAATAAAAGAAATGTTCAGGGGTGGAATTAAAATTCAAGGTGAAAGGATATCAGTGATACGATTCGCTAATGACATTGCCATCCTGAATGAGAGTGAAGAAGGGTTACGTGATCAGCTGAATGGAATAAACAGTCTAATGAGTAAACAGTACGGACTGAAAGTAAATTGAAGAAAGACGAAAGTAATGAGAAGTGGTAGAAATGAGAACAGCGAGAAACTAAACATCAGGATTGATGGTCACAAAGTAGATGATGTTAAGGAATTCTGCTACCTCGGCAGTAAAATAACCAGTGACGGATAGAGCAAGCAGTACATCAAAAGCACAGTAGCTATGGTAAAATACATTCCTGGCCAATAGAAATCTACTAATATCAGATATCGGCCATAATTTGAGGAAGAAATTTCCGAGAATGTACATCTGGAATACAGCATTGTTTGGTAGTGAAACATGGTCTGTGGGAAAACCGGAAAAGAAAAGAATTAAAGCGTTTGAGATGTGGTGCTACAGACGGATGTTGAAAATTAGGTGGACTGATAAGGTAAGCAATGAGGAGGCTCTACGCAGAATCGGAGAGGAAAGGAATATGTGGAAAACACTGATAAGGAGAAGGGACATGTTGATAAGAACATCTGTGGGAACGACTTCCATGGTACTAGAGGGAACTGTAGAGGAAGACAGAGATTGGACTACATCCAGCAAATAATTGAGGACGTAGGTTGCAAGAGCTACTCTGACTCTGAGATTAAGAGGTTAGCACAGGAGAGGAATTCGTGGATGCCCGCATCAAACCAGTCCGAAGACTGATGGGGCAAAAAAAAAAAAAAAAAAAAAAAAAACTAGTACCATAAGTATAAGTTATAGACGATTTTATAAAATACAGATATGATTATGCACCACAGACATAAACACCTCGCAAGCCACAGGCAGCATGAAGGCCGCAAGAGTTAACTAGGTCATCACCTAAACATGCAAGATAATGACTACCTATGGTTAATTATTAGATATACATGGTGGTTATAACTAAACTTTCGTTACGTGAAATGGCCTCCAACAAAGATGAGGCACTATAAGACAATGGAACTCTATCCAAACATTTGTAAAGACATACAGAAGAGAAATAACGAATAAACCATTGAAAGAAACACTTTTAATTTCCACAGGAGAGGGTAACATTTGTTAACTGTGCACCATGTTTACGTTGCCCATTGTGACGATCATCTGCATCCACGATAGCATAGAACCGCACACGAGATAGCATTTCACAATTGTTCGTATCACTTTCCGATTATTGGACCATGGAATGTTCAGCTATCGTGACACAGTTCGTGTGGACTGCTTGAGGATTGCATGTGTCGTCCGGCACTCTCTACCAAGTTAAAGTAACTTCTTCAACACTTTGTGCCACAATCTGCCGTCCAACTCTCCCAGGAGCAGTTCCCACATCACCAGTTAATTCGAACTGCCGAACCATGTTCTTCAACCCTGGTGTGGAAACGGGACCTTCAACCCTACGTCGTTTTACCAATACCAGCGCCTAATGGCAAGTCATGACACTAACACTAATGCAGCAGCCTCACCGCGTAAGGTAGTTTTAGTGTGAATTTGCGGCAGTGGATAGCGGCCGTACACGTAAGTCAGACGCGGGCTTGTTGATAGCAGTTTTGTGCAATATGAAGCAAAAAAATGCGTCAGACCGAGATGGTTGCTAGAGTTGCCTAAACGGTGTCCTCAGCGTGACTGCGAATAACTCTTGCCGCGCAAACCGCTGTCGAAACGAACACAGTGACGCTAACCTAATGTGTGCCAGTACGTGACTGAAGAGGCGCTTACGCGAAACATATGCGCACTGCCGGAACCAATCAAGTAATACCAGGGTCCTTAGTGTGACAGCTCTCTTGGAGGACTATGCTTTGCAGCACTGATGGACATAAGAGGCTTCCGACGCAGAGCCACAGTCCCAGTCTGTGGCGAGGTCACGGTTCGACCCTTCGAATTCGCAAGAGACTCGGGACCAGCCAGCAGCGCGCCAGACCAGGCCTTCCAACAACACGGTCGACTCCTGTCCAGAGGCAGGGGGCTTGTTTCCCAGCTGTTGCAGAGGACTTCCACCCAAACGTCGCGCATCGAAGAGTTCGCTGATAGGGTAGCCGGCATCGCCATGGCTGTCGCAACTGTGCCACGAATAACGGAGCTGCGTCCTCCACAAAGCAGAGTGGCCAACTCGCCGAGTGAGCGGAATCCGCCTGAGGCAAAGGGAAATAAAATGTTTACAGATTACCGCAGCGTCTCTTTGAAACCGTGAGCTGCCCTATGCCAACCCCCCCCCCCCTCCCCATCCAACAGACATACACACTCACTCACACACACACACACACACACACACACACACACACACACACACACAAAACCTCCAGCATCTTTATACCTCTGGCGTCCTCACTACCAACAATGCATAGTCTGAACTTCATTCCTACAAAATATTTTACTCCTTCGGAAAATAGTTTCCGTCTACGCTGGCACGAGTAGCGAAAGTTTAATTACAACCACCCTGTGCTTTAAAAGATTGTGTATGTAAATGGACAAAAAGAACGGCTCTGAGCACTATGGAACTTAACATCTGAGGTCATCAGTCCCCTAGAATTTAGAACTACTTAAACCTCATTAACCTATAGACATCACACACATCCATCCCGAGGCAGGATTCGAACCTGCGACCGTAGCGGTCGCTCGGTTCCAGACTGTAGCGCCTAGAACAGCTCGTCCACTCCGGCCGGCGTAAATGGTCATTGTTAAAGTTATATTAAAAGACTATGGATGTGCAAACAATAAAAAATAAAATCTTGATAAATAATATGTATCCTATGTGCAGTAGGGCGTACTATCTTCAAGCTGCCATATCTATTTTGTATCTCTGACGTAACTATTTCATACCGTAAAACTATATAAAAGGCTGTTTAGGAATTTTGGTAAAAGTGTAATTGTATAGCTTTTGTTATGAGAGGTTGCAAAGTGATTGTAATAATTATGAGCGTATCCTAAAACTTTGTGTGTATTTGCAAATAGCCTTAGCTTGATTGGCGATTACTGTTTGAATATTTAACTAGGATTCAGTAGTGCTTGTCGTCTCAGAAAGTATTTGAGCGCGAACAGCAGCCCGAACGGGGTCTTCTGTTGGTTGCCTGTCATCACTGGAGGTTTCTGTCTTTTGTAAATGGTGCTGTACCGACGGAAGCACTTAGTTCAGAAGCCGCCAAGCACGTTGTATTTAATGTAGTTCTGGATGAGTTTAGAATCATATTTTTTCATCGGACTTAGAATATTTAACACTGGTTTTCGGTGATTAAGTCTGTGCGTCAGTACAAACTTTAATTTACTTTTTGGGGGTGAGGCAGCTGAGAACTATGCTACAATTAATATTGAGACTCGCATGTGAAGGACTTCTATTGTCGAAGCGCCGCGTGGGGTAACGCGCTGTCTAGGGCATCTTGTGAGGGTCGAGTCCTCCCTCGCGTACGGGTGTGTATGTCGTCCTTAGAGTAAGTTAGTTTAAGTTAGATTAAGTACTATGTAAGCTTAGGGACTGAGACCTCTGCAGTTTGGTCCCGTAAGACCTTACTACAAATATTCAAATTTTTATTATCAAAGCGATTATCTAGGACAATGAATTTTGCCTTAATGTTGCGGATAATAGTGAGAAATGTGCTGTCAAAGTTAGAGTGTTTCCTCGCTAATTTCGTGATTGACGCGGTGTTAGACGAACTTTGCACGCACATGTTTCCGTTTACGTAACTCTTCTGTGCTACATTAACTATTATCATTTTTTTCTTAAAACGCAGAATTCTGCAAGGCCACCATTTACTAAGTTGTGAATAATTTGCAGTACACCATTATTTGATTTAAACTATAACTATCCTGATTTGGCGATATTACAAATCTCACGTGATTTATGCACCTACTTATTCAAACATGAATTATTACGCTAACCTGCTTTCAGCTTTACGATAATCTAATCGTCAGTTCCTTAAGTAAAACATGGGTATTAAAACGCTGGTATGAACCAGGCAAAGAGACCCGTGGTCTAGGACAGTACGGGCTTAGCGGCCTAGAAGAGCTGACGCCCCGTGTGTCTCCGCCTGCAGAGCGGCCCCCTAGCCCTGTTTACCTCCTTCGGCCGACATTAACGTGACGCCGTAGCGCAACAAGATCATGACGAATCAATACCGAAAATCGGCGCTGATATTTTCCCTTAGGCGCGATTTTGCTAGACCAAAAGCTCTCCGTGTCGAGCGTTTCTCGGAGGAGGAAGCCAGGATCCCGGCTGCTGACATCTTCGGCATCCGCTTTTCGATCGTAACACAGTCTAGCCAGAACTTCTTATCGACGCTACATGCGACAGGGTTCTTCGAGACATGAAACAAGGACAACGCTTCTACCACGCAGACGAAAGTGTTGGAAACGTCGAGGTTCGTCGATCCGGACTGGGACCGCGCACTATACGCATACTCGAACTAACCTTCGATCTTCCGGCAGAATCTGTCGTGGCGGCGCTCCGCCGCTATGATACAATCCATGAACAGGTGACAGAAAATTGGACCAATTTAAGAGGTATCCAGTCCTCAAACGAGTACGCCAGGTGCGCATTGAACACCGACGGCGCATACCACCTTACCTTCAAGTCGTAGGCTGGGAGCCATAGTTATTCAAGACGGCCAGCCTAAAAGTGTCCCAGATGCGGCAAAGAAAGTCACTTTCCAATGTCGGCTCACACAGTTGCCACCGCAAGACGTGGCACCCCCACTGACATCGGCGATCCTCCCAATAAATTACGTGGCGGCGTTCACGATTTCCCCTTCTATCCAGATGCAATAGACTTACGGTGCAGTACCGGAGCGACACGCCACAGACCGACACCGTGCCGATCAGTCAGCCTGCCAGTGGCGGA
This sequence comes from Schistocerca piceifrons, assembly GCF_021461385.2. Taxonomy (NCBI): domain Eukaryota; kingdom Metazoa; phylum Arthropoda; class Insecta; order Orthoptera; family Acrididae; genus Schistocerca; species Schistocerca piceifrons. The sequence goes on from NC_060142.1 coordinate 378,437,791, forward strand.
ACTCCGTCCAGCGCCATCGATAACACCGGCCACTGCAGACACGGCCGCCAGCAGGATGGCAATCGATGCACTTATCGTACCAAAGGAAGCCTTTGTGCCGGCGGGGCGTGAGTCAATGCCGTAGTCGGGCACAGTAGGCCACATACATAGGACAAGGACCACGTCGGAACACGGCAATTCCCACTCGCAGAATGAAGACGAACTGATCACGTAGGAACCGACAATGAGGCTGACAGCCTTTCCACTGCCTCCTTCACTGAAGAAAAGACAGCGGGGATAGAGCAGTCCGTCTGTCAGACCTACGCGGCGAACATTGATCATCAGGAAAGTTCCGATGCAGGCTCCGAAGCCGCTCGATCCCTCTACCACGGTCTTATGGAACGTGAACAGACTTCACGCCCAAATCATGGGGCGAGGACGTCGAGACTCAGCAGGATCGTGACGCGGGGCCCACCAAGGTCTGAACAACAAAGGGAGGGCCGCTGTCCGAGGGTTGTTACGTCACTCGTGACGTCCACCACCACCATACATAACAGTGCCCAACTACCACACCATCAGGCTTGCCGACAGGCCACAACTAATATCAATACGATTAGCTCTCCTGCAAGTTCCAACTTCTGAGAGAAACAATACTAGCCGTAGGCGTCGACTTCGCGTTCCTGAAGGAAGTGCAAATGACGGTACTACCGAGCTTTTATTGTTACGCGACGTACGTGCCGCCTGGTGGACCCAAAATATCAGGGTGGTGATTTTAGTGCGTGACAGTGTCAAAGCCACCGACATCACGTATTACGAGGATTAGTCGTCACAGCATTTGGGACACCCGATTCATTAATGTTTTGCAGCATCGTGCACCACTAAACGTCATGACCAGACCAAGTTCTACTCCGCTGACATTTTTCCCATTTTTCTGGGACGGTACGAACACGTCTTCTTCGCAGGTGATTTTAAATGCGTTCTACATCCCAAGCGCCATTTACGCCTTGCCCAGAATTGAGTATGGTGATTCAAGATCTTCGCTTGCGCGACACGTGAGAAAAGATACATGGTGACAGCTGTGCACACACGCATCTTACCAGTCATTCGGCGAGCAAAATGGATAGCTTATTCGCGTCAAAAATTTCTACGTAGAAAGTGTTGACCTCCGAACAATGGGCTCTGGCCCTCTATAATCACAGTGGAAACATCTGCATGACGCATCTCCACCCTCAACAAATCTTGCACAGTAACAGAGTTTGGATGGCTCTGAGCACTATGGGACTTAATATCTATGGTCATCAGTCCCCTAGAACTCAGAACTACTTAAACCTAACTAACCTAAGGACATCACACAACACCCAGTCATCACGAGGCAGAACAGACTTTAGAAAATGAGTTTATCGCACCTCCTGAACCCGGGCTGCCGTCGGCAGGTCTCCGCACCGCGGGCCGATTGCGAACGACATCACTCACGATACTACCCGACATTGACATGGTCGAACTTCTGCGCCAACTGGCAACCCGCAAAACGCTTACGCAGTTTGTCAAGGACGGCTGCGTGGCACAGGCAGATCCTGGATTTTTACTATGCGGCCCTCAGTGACCCTACCGCTCAACCCCATCGCCGGACAGACAACGACAACGACACCGAATCAGGGATCACATATTGTCGTTGACGAAGCGCCGCTTACCAGGTGCCTTATCCGCTGGCGATGACAAGACCCAACATCAGGAAAGGTCTCCGCCTTGCACCACACTGTGATGAACAAGCGCCGACATCGTTGACGGATAATCACATGCGTTACTAGGCAAGCAGATCGCTGCTGTACGAACCAGGAAACCATGGTGGAAGCCATGGATGATCATTTTTGTCATCTTTACTAGGACTGGTCCTGAGATGGCAAGATCATTGCAGAAGCTTTACAACAGGACACTATCAGAAGGGCAACGGCGACAGCATTAATCACGTCTGAGGAGGTAGAGGGGCGTCTTGGACAAATGTGCGGTCATTATGCCTCCAGGGCCCGATGGATTACCAGACGAGGCTTACCGAATCTTCTGTGACATCACAATGCCCCGATGGGTTACAGTTCCGAGAACTCATATCACCGGACTGTACAATATGGGGTTCCTTTGTTGAAAGAGTTCTCATGCCAGTACCAAGCCAGCAGGACAGCAGTCGGTCAATGACTATCGTCCACTTACAGTGTTGCCGACTACATATCAGATACTGGATTATAAGACGTACCCGGGAGGAGATACAGACTCTAATCACTATTAAGTAAAGAAGAACAGCTGGCCGAAATTTAAGAGACTATTCAGTAAGTATCAATAGGCAGAGAAGTGGGATACGGATGTACTATGGAATGAAGAGATACGCTTGAAGTTCTGGATAACGAATAGTTCAGTAGGCAGTTTAGTTCAAGATGACTGGACATCTCTAGAGAGAAAAATCACAGAATTTGGAAAGAAAACCGTAGGTACATGTAAGGCAGCTGCGAAGAAACCAAGCGTACCAGATGAAATACTTCATCTGATCGATGAGAAAAGGAAGTACAAAAATGTCCAGGAAAATTAAGGAATACAGAAATACAAGTCACTTAAGAATGAAATAAATAGGAAGTGCAATGAAGCTACGACGAAACGGCTGCACGAAAAATGTGAAGAAGCCAAAAAAGAAATGATTGTCGAAAGGAGTTACTCAGCGCATAGGAACAGTCGAAACAATCTTCAGTGAAATTAAGATCGGAGGTGGTAACATTATGAGTGCAAAAAGAATACCAGTGTTAAATGCAGAGGAGAGAGCGAATAGGTGGAAGGAGTGCATTCAAGGCCTCTATGAGGGGAAGACTCTTCTGATGACGTGATAGGAAAACAAAAAGTAGTTGACATAGAAGGGGTATGGAATCCAATATTAGAATCAGAATTTGAAAGAGCTTTGTGGAGACGTGTCGCTGAATAAGGCAGAAGGGATGGATAACATTTCATCAGAATTTTTAAACTCATTGGGGGAGGTGGCAATAAAACGATTAATCACGTTGGTGTGAAGAACGCATGAGTCTGACTTTCGGAAAAATTTCTTCCACAAAATTCCGAAGATTGCAAGAGCCGAGAATTGTAGCACAGTCAGCTTAGCGGCTCACGCATCCAAGTTTCTGACAAGAATAATATGTAGAGGAATGGAAAAGAAACTTGAGGATGTGTTTGATGACGTCAGTTTGGCATTAGGAAATGTAAAATACCAGACAGGCAATTCTGACGTTACAATTGATAATGTAATCAAGACATGTTCTTAGTATTTTTTGACCTGGGAAAGCGTTCGATAACTTCAAATTGTGCAGAATGTTCAAAATTCTGAGAAAAATATGGGTAAGTTATAATTAGAGATGGGTAATATACAATATGCACAATGAGAGGCAAAAGTATAGACCAGTCCGAGTAATTTAGAGCCCAAGAAAAGAGGATTTTGCATGCTCATGTTCAGAAGTACCAGTGTTCACAGTTCTAGCGGTCTGTGGCGCTTCAGCTTTGTATTTACATCGTCAAATAGAGTCAATATAATAAATACGATACAGTATGTGTCGAAATTTATTGCCGTTTAACCCATCGTAATATTTCTTTTGATAATCAATATTCGAGCACATAGGCACTGTTGAAATATAAGAATTCCACGTCGATAGAATTACTACAACGACGATATCTGCTTCAATGGCTGTGTGGTCACAGTACGGCTGTAACGGCCTAGCAGAAAGGATGTGCTGTGTGTTTCCGCCTGCATTGCGGGCCCGCCCGCCTTGCTTACTTTGTTCTACCGACACTAATGCGACGCCGTAGAGCGACAAGATCACGGCGAATCAATACCGGAAAGCAACCTCGAGATTCACTTCTAGAAACGACTCTGCTAGACCAAAAACACTCGATGTCGAGAGCCTTTTAAAGGAATAGGCCAAGGTCAGCATCCACTTCCCGACCATAAGTACCACGGTCTATGCGAAGCTTACTAACGACGCAACGTGAGACAGGGTTCTTAGAGACATGAAACAAGGACTACGCTTCTGCCACGCTATCGAAAGTGTCGGCAACGTCGAGATTGCTCATTCTGCCCAGGGACTGCACAATATACGCTATTTCAAGTACCATTTGAACTCCCGGTGACAGACGTCTTGGCGGCGCTACCCACATCGCCGAACAGACAACGAGAACGACACCGAATCAAAGATCACATAATGTCGTTAACGAAGCGCCACTTAGAATGTGCCTTTTCCGCTCGCGACGACACGACTGAGCAGCAGGAGAGGTCCCCACCATGCACCACACTGTGATAAACAAGCGCCGACACCGCCGGCAGTTGATCAAACGCTTTGCAACGCAAGAAGGTCGCTACCATGCGACAGAAGCAACCATAGTGAAAACCATAGAGGATCATTCTCATCCCGAGGTGGACAACGCCTTGGATAAACATGTGGTCAACGAGTTCCCTGGGCTCGGTGGATTGCCAGTCGAGTTTTAACGGACCTTCCGTGACATCTCGATGCCACGCTGGGTTACAATGTTCTGACAACTCACGTACCAGGACAGCACTATTCCGCCTTCCTTCGTCGAAAGACGTCTCATACCAGGACACAAGCAAGCAGGTGGAGAATCGCTCAATGACTATCGCACACTTACAAGGTCGAACGCCGACAACAAGATCTTTGCCAGGTTTTTAGCATGCCGCATTAAGAAGCCCTTGCCAGTGATTCTCGTCCCAGACCAGACGTCGCTGAGTGAGAGTTCACTGGCGACTGCAGGGACGTAACAACCATCGCCTCAGCATGCCGCCCACAAGCGGCTATCGTTCCCATCGATTTCAGTAGGGCCTTTGATAGGATGTTCTATAATTTCCTTCTACAGGTGATGGACCATACAGGATTTCCTCTCAGCTGATTTCCTTCCACCCTGCGGCGCCTTCTCACAGCAGCCAGTTCTCAGGCCCCGGTCAACAGATGAACGGTGGTTCCAATACCCGTCAATAAGTCTCTACGACACGATTGCCCCCTTTCTATCTTTATACAATCGTGCTCGGGTGTCCCAACCACAGACAATCTGGCATCATCCTCTGTGACATCACCTTCCACTATTGGCCATACGCCGAAGGCCTGCAACTGCTGGTTCGTTCCGCGAATGAAGTCTGCAGCGTACTAAACTGGATCGAGGATATGGACTGTTTGCGGGCAGTCTTCCGAACATCAACAATTCGGCGGCGCTGGATATTGGGCGCAGTCTCGGGCCGGGCGCTGTCGCCACCTCCCACCAGTCACTGAACTGAGATACTTGGGAGTCACATTTACGAAGGATGTGCGTGGAACGGCCGCAGCAAACTATCGGCAGTTACTACAGATTGTACGCGTGAAGGTTCGCCAGAACCTGTTCCGGAAACTGAACCAGATGCAAGTGCGGAATACACGAACCTCTACGTGTCATCAAAACGGCACAGATCCTCGCCCTACCAGAGGCGATAGGTCACAGATTTCACGCGGCTTTCGATTATTTTCTACCCACAGGATACACATTTGAAGTATGTTATGCCACTCTCATCTTCCCCATACACAATGGAGGGCTTGGGCTTGTTAATGTCCGATGACGGGCAGATGCCCTGTGTATGAGCATTATGTGGAAATGATGGACCAGTCAACACGCCTCCTTCACGGGTCGACTACTAGACGTACCGCCGATGCCAGTCTCTCACGTCCCACTGGTGTCGGTTGCACACGTCGCGTCACAGCTCTCTCATGTATCGACACTCATTCTGGACTACAGCTATGTGGCCTCGGATCTCCCCACAATGCGTCCGCCCAAGGCGACAGATATTTACACCACCCTTCTCCGGGCAGTACCGTGGTGGAAACCAACTGTCAATTTGCCACGAGCGTGGAAAACGATGTACCACCACTTTCTGCCAACCACCGTGTGTGCAACGTGGTATCAAGCCAGCAACAAAACATATGGGAGGAGACACCGGTTCCACGGTTCGGATTAATGGACTCCCCACTCTGCCCCGACTGTCGCCTCCTGGACACTGATGAATATCGCTTCACTTGCCTATCTTCGTCCGGCGTTTGGCGACTGACACAGAAGACATTAGCTTGTTACACACATGTTCCACCCGACGCGTTTAAGCCTCGGCTCCTTCTGTGTCCGGATCTGTTACTTTTTGTTCGCCAAATATCAAGTGCTTTCATGGTTAAAGACAATGACAATCGATTACATCTTCGTCAAATGGGAGAAGGTGGAACTTGCTTACTGGTGGTACTTGCAAGACGCTCACACCGCTCTTGCCTGTACGCCAAGGTACCGTACGCTCTTCGGAAACTACTTACGCAGCGTTTTTGTAAACCCTTCCGCTAGCTGGAGAGTGTCAGGCTCATTTTAACGTACGACGCAGACAGAATGACCTGAACTGCAAACAGTGACAAATGAGAGCGATTGTCTGATTCCAGGAAAGCTGCGTTCATTGAGGCATTAGAAATGCAATATGAGTTTGTTGAAGATATTTTAGACGATACCGATGGACATAGAGCACGATAGTGGACAAGAAAACTCCAGCAGCAGCATTTCTTGAAGAAATATTCTTTTTGCTGAAGTAGAGCAAGTAATATACAAAGCTATTTTACTTCATACTTTGAATCACATTTGTAATGCAACATTTTGTTAACACAGCATTTTCATTTGTAAAGATTTGCTGATTATATTCGCATAATTACAAAACTAAATAAATAAACAAAAAATTCAAATTAAAAACCCGTGGAATATATCCCCTGGGAGAATTTTCGAGGATAGTCGCGGGCAAGTGATAGTAATTGATAGTTCATTTCCCCCTTTTTATAGTAGAGTTAAAGTGCCCGTGCCAAGTAGGGTTGGATTTGATTTTCGTTTTTCTTTTTTTTTTTTTTTCTTTCTTGAGATTAAACTTAGTTAGATGTGAAGATGGGTCCACGACCAATTGAAAAACAAAGGTGGATGGGCTCACGGTTTACGAACGTGAAGGTCGAGCGTTCTGATCTGACTGGAGTCAATTGTTTTCCTTCTTTTTCAATTTAGAGCTGTGCAGGTAATATTTTAAACCTTAATTCGCTATAGAAATTGTTTTCTTGGTTCCACATTCTTTCAAAAGATTCCATTTCATAATAGTATCAGCTGATTGGCATATGTCATAGGTCTGCTTCAAAATGGCTGATGTGAGTGTTCGCTCTCTTTGAAAATGTTTTGGTGCATCTGAGGCAGGACGTAGTTATTGTATTAGTGCTTTCACAGCGAGGAGATGGATTAGACGATTTTGAGTTAATGGTGAGGTGGCGGAAGGCCCTGTACCTGGAAGACCACGAATAAGACACGATGAACAATTGGTCAGGGCTGATTGCTCCTTTATCACTCATCCACGAACTATGGAGTGCTTCACATTTCTTGGCCTCCTCGAGAACTGCTCGCAGAAAATTAGAGCACCATAGAATCAGGTCCTTTCGTACTGTTATCGAAGAATCGTTGTCTAACGAACAACCTGCGACTAGACTAGCAATTGTAAGTTACGCAAACATATGAGGCGCGCTTCGCGGCCACATGCACTACAACGGACGTATAAGTATGAAATGTTCGGGCTGGATGTCATAAATGGATGCAGGAACATTAGAACGTACACAAGGCAAGTTCATTTCAGCATACTATGAACATTTCCTTGAAAATGTAATCAGCTCTGGAGCTCGACTTTGGTAGCCCGAAGGACGTCTCACTTACCAACATGACAATCATCCATCGAACACTAGGATTCAGAGCTGGTTTCAAAGGAGAGGGAATATTATTGAGTGCCTTCTGTGGCTTCCAAAGTGACCTGTGTCACCTCATCTCACTCCCATGGAGGACGTATGGGCTCAACTTAAGAAGACTGCGGAACAATTGGGCAGACCCCCCTCCGGGAACTCTAAATGTTGTATCGGATTTGGTTTATTCTTTATGGCAGAGAACTGCCGTGGATAAGGACATTTTCCATAGACTTGTCAATTCTGGGCTTCGAATCATCCAAGCTGTTCTTGATGCCAACGGTGTTTGGACAAAATACTAAAGCTATGCGTAGCCTATTCTTCACTTTATTTTATTTCATTTTTCTGTCAGAGGTCTACATAGTTATTAAGCAAACAGTATTAATTTCAATACACAAATCTACTTGCTACTAAATTACTTGTATTTTTATGGGAGGTCATATGAATAACATCCTCCAAGGAAGGTTGTTTGTATTTTTATGTGTCAGATGAATATCGCGCTCCAAGTAAGATTTTTTTTATGGGGGGGTCAAATGAATGTCACCCTCCAAGGATGATAATTTTTATTGGTATGGGAGGGCAGATAAATATTACCTTCCAAGGAAGATTATTTGTGGACATCAAATTCACAAACCATAATTAGCTGTTTACTGAAGAGCATGTCGATAAAAGTAAAAAAAAAAGAAAACATAATTTAATAACAGAAAGTAAATACAGCATGAAACATTTGAAACGCGATGAAACAAAAGAAAAAGGCTATAGTGAGATTCGATCCAACACGTACTACAGGTACCATTGCAACAAGCTGACATGCATCCAGGGAGCTACCTATCTCTTTTGATTAGCCGGATAACGAGCATTAGACTGGAAACAACTAATATAGGAAGGCACAACTGCTCGCTCGTGTAAACCACGAGTAAGGACTTGTAAAAATCTGTTGATACATTTCTGTTAGCTGAAAACTGTAGAGACACCGGGTAGCGGTCAAAGTAATTGCAAATAAATACATTCATTTTCAATATTTTTACTATGAACATTTGTTTGTTTGTTTAACGAGTAGGCTATTACAAAATGCAATCTTTAGAAAGAATGTGGAACCTAGAAAAGACTACAGCTGCACAACTTGTAGCGAATTTATGTTTAAAGTATTACCTGCACAGGTTTAAATAAAAAGAATAACTGCTGACTCTACTTCGATATACGTTCGTAAACTGTCAATTATTGAAACAAATGCGAAACGCGCGTCGTTGATGTGTTTCTACCGGCGTGGAGTTCCTATATTTCAACCGTTTCTAAGTGCTCGAATAATGAGTTTCAAAAGAAATGATATGATGGATTAAATAGCAATGAATCTTGACATATGTTGTATCCTAACTATTGTATTGCTTCTGTTTGACGATGTAAACAGCAAGCTGAAGCTCACAGACTACTAGAGTTTTGAACACTGGTACTTCCGGACTTGGGCATGTGCAATGCTCTGTTCTTGAACTCTACATTACACGGTCCGGGCAATCTTTTAGCCTCCCATTGTATAAGAACCAAGAGGGAACAATAAGAGCGGGATATAGAAAAAGAAGTGTTCAAATTAAAAAGGGTGTAAGACAAGGAGGTAGCCTATCGTCCATACCGTATAATCTATACATCGACTGAGCAGTTACCTATATAAAAGAAAGGTTGAAGAGTGAAATTGAAATTCAAGGTGAAAGGATATCAATGATAAGATTCGCTGATGACATAGCTATCGTCAGTGAAAGTGAAGAAAAATTACAAGACGTGCTGAATGGAATGAACAGTCTAAAGAGTGCAAAATATTAATTGAGAGGAAACCGAAGAAAGACGAAAGTACTGAGAAGTACCAGGAATGAGAAAGACGAGGAACTTAACATTACATTAGGGATCTCGAAGTAGATGAAATTCAGGAATTCTGCTATCTAAGCAGCAAATAAACCTAAGACGGACGGAGTAAGAACAACATAAAAATCATACATGCACTTGCAGAAAAGGCATTCCTGACCGAGAGATTGTACTAGTATCAAACACTGGCCTTAACTTCAGGAAGAAATGAATTTTATCCATAGTGGATGCTGTTGAACTGCCTGACTGTTCCTTTACAGGGTGTAGAAAAATTGTGGCTGGCAGCGGAAATTTTTCTACACCCTATAAAGGAACAGTCATGGAGTTCAACAGCATCCGCTATGGATAAAATTCATTTAATGTTACCTAGTCACGTATTACGAACTGTCAATTGTGACTGATAGCGGAAACTTTTCTACACCCTATTGAGGAAGATATTTCTGAGAATGTACGTTTGGAGCACAGCACTGTATGGTAGTGAAACATGTACTGTGGGAAAACCGAAACAGAAGAGAATCGAAGCATTTGAGACGTGGTGTTTCAGCCGAATGTTGAAAATTAGGTGAACTGATAAGGTAAGGAATGAGGAGGTTCTGCGCAGAGCTGACGTGAAGAGGAACATATGGAAAACACTGACAAGAAGATGGGAAAGGGTGATAGAACATCTGTTAAGGCGTCAGGAGTTAACTTATATGATACTGGAGGTAGTTTTAGAGAGTAGAAACTGTAGAGGAAGACAGAGCTTGGAATACATCCAACAAATAATTGAGGACATACGTAGCAAGTGCTACTCTGAGATGAAGAGGTTGGCATAGGGGAGTAGTTCTTGGAGGGCCACATCGAGCCAGTCGGTAGACTGATGACTCAAAAAAGAAAAAGAACATCACACCATCTACGTAATTGAAGAGAATCAATGTCGGAGCCTAGGTCGTACATTTTCCATTGCAAGAGCCAACTAAAGAATCTCTGGTGCAGTGGTAAATCTAGATTTTAATGTCTACTATAACATTGTTAGAGTCTAAAGCTGTGTTTATAGGTTATTTATACCCTACATTTTAATACACTTTCGGTTTTACATCACAAGGTGTTTATTCAAGAATCGCAGTTTCATGGCAGTTAAGCTATATTTATTAACCGTTAAGCTACAGTACGTTTATCAGCAAGGAAGAACTATTTATACCAGAAACTGGTGGACGGATGAATCATAATATATTAGCACAGGTAGCATATGTAGCGGAATATTTCATTTATCATCATGTAAGTGACTGCTATTACAGCTGAGAATTTGATTTGGTATTTAGTGCCCAATTTACTCTATAAAAGTTACAGTGTTCCAAAAACCGGTATATACGCATCGCTACTCAATAATTCACAATATGAACCCACATACAGGTTTTCCATAACCTTTAATGCCAAAAGGTTACAGAAGCTAGATTATTCTGAACTGTGAGATACAAAAAAAAAAAAAGGACCGAAATGTAACACCAGGAAGTATGAGTTCTTGAATGTGCAATGTGTGTTAAGTAGCGTTCGTTAAGTACTTATGCTTCATACTAAACAGGTGACGTTGGTGCTGCAACTTTGAAAAGCAATGCACATTTGTCAGTAATATGTACACGCTGGAGCTTGACACTGTTTACAGTTCTGGACAAGTTGTCAAAAATGGGCAGTTACTCGTTGCAGGAGTACCTACGTAATTAGTGAACGCCTCAACAGGATGTGGAAAGCAGAAAGCTGTATCTATGTACAGAGAAGAATTTTGCAGCAGGGGTAACAGGCAGTGGAAGAAATACGTAGCCGTCGGTAGAAATTTACGAGAACATAGGTAATTTACGACCAAGATAGCTGACTACAACAATCTACAAAGATTTGTTCGCTCAGAATTATTTGCGGATTAGTTGTAGGTGGCGTTGGAGAAAATTTTTCACAAAGCACACATCAACTTGCCTCTGGAATACCCACGTGGAAAGTACAGTATGGAGAATACTGATGTGTCAGCTATTACATCTCTAACATACACAACGTGCGCATGCAATCTATCCCAATGATTTTGAACATGTATATTTTTTCTGTAAGTATATTATATTGCATAATTTTGCAGTACTACACATAGAGTTTATCTTGCTCCTAGTTAAGGCCTGTTCCAACCCGACCGGTTAGCCGTGAGTGTTGAAGGCCGGCTATCGGGACTGGGAAGTACGCCGATCGCGGATAGGATCTGTCCGGCGGACTGATGAGAATACCGGGGTGGTACCAAAATCCCTCCTTAGTTACATGATTCCCAAACATTTAGCAATATTTCGCGCACTTTCACATTAATAATACTACATGCAGACAGTTCGGATTTACAAGTAGGGACATACACATTCGGCCCCATGAGGTAAGAGGGTGACGACAGAAAGGGCACCCGTTAGATTAACCACGCCAAATTCGTTAATGACCATGCCGACCCTGCGCAGATACCGGAACAAGGAAAATGAGAAGGGCAAGTAGAGTTTTAAGACTGTAGACGTCAGGGTCATTAGCGTAATCTTACAAGGATAAGAAACGAGCTAAGCGCACCTCCAACTCGATATCTGCAAGGAGTGATTAGGAAAGTGTAGGCCTCACTCTTACGAGGCCACGCTACCAACTGTGCTCGGTTCTATGGCAAGTTAAGAGAGTTACTCCCGATATTACTACCCCCATATTATAATGTCAATCATGATTTAGTACTTTGTCAAAACTTACGCTGCAGGAGGTCGATGAGAGTTTTTACATTCATTAATATTACAATGTAGCTATGTGTAAAAAGAAAGAGAATTTATTTCTCGTATGAGAAGCGAGCGAGATACAATACACGCACACACACACACACACACACACACACACACACACACACAAACACGTATATGACACAGGGGACATTAAAGCACTCTTCCCAAAAAGAACATAAACTACAACGCTCGGGCGTCAACGATACATCAACGGCCAATATTTCCAGTTCAGAAGCACGAAAACAAATTTAAAGAATCAGATATAGTTTCAGAACTATAATGAAATGTTTTCTGAAATGATTTTGAATAAATTACAAAGGAAATATAATGTTTATATTCGTATCCTAAATTCCGTGTCAAGTATATTAAGCGGAATCAGAATAGATAACATAGTCCGTTAGAAGGAAGAAGGTTTGACGATAAACGGGAGATGTGGCTATTTGGCGTCCATCGACCATGATGTCACTGACAAAGTATAGCGAACACGAATATCTCAGTTTTAAAGACACATGATGGCATTTGTTGTAATCAGGTTCGAAGAAGAAAATTATGTGCCACCACCCTCGCGAACGGAGAGTGAGAAGGAAGGGGATGATACTCGGTACCAGATGACAAGTTTCTCCTCACGACCAAGTAATGTTCCATCTTACTCGCTTCGCGTTGCCTCATTCCATAGACACTGAACTAGAAAATTGCGAGTTTATCTTTGTCATTCGGTGCACAGTCTGATTATTATAAAAAGCATGCCACCACCTAACAGTTCTTTCTAGTTCAAGAACTGGCAACAAAATGTCAACGCATCATTCTTTAACCTTTAAGTCGCATATTGCCGCACAGAATATAGCTATGACATTCATAATGGAATCCATTGTTCAATGATCTATCAGGAAAACGTATTCGGGCAAAATTATTAGGCAAGCAGTTAAGTAAAATAATTTCGTGGTCTGGGTCCAGTATAAAGGGCAGTAGATATTCCGCTAGCCTCCACCACCCAAATCCTTCAAGAGTGGCATGTGACTGGGCTGGTCCAGCCACCGTCAGTTCACTAGAATCCATTAGAAAATCGTCCTTGTTCCTGCCTCTCTACATCTACATCTACGTCTATACTCAGCGAGCCACCTTACGGTGTGTGGCGGAGGGTACTTATTGTACCACTATCTGATCCCCCCTTCCCTGTTCCATTCACGAATTGTGCGTGGGAAGAACGACTGCTTGTAAGTCTCCGTATTTGCTCTAATTTCTCGGATCTTTTCGTTGTGATCATTACGCGAGATATATGTGGGCGGTAGTAATATGTTGCCCATCTCTTCCCGGAATGTGCTCTCTCGTAATTTCGATAATAAACCTCTCCGTATTGCGTAACGCCTTTCTTGAAGTGTCCGCCACTGGAGCTTGTTCAGCATCTCCGTAACGCTCTCGCGCTGACTAAATGCCCCATGACGAATCGCGCTGCTTTTCGCTGGATCATGTCTATCTCTTCTATTAATCCAACCTGGTAAGGGTCCCATACTGATGAGCAATACTCAAGAATCGGACAAACAAGCGTTTTGTAAGCTACTTCTTTCGTCGATGAGTCACATTTTCTTAGAATTCTTCCTATGAATCTCAATCTGGCGCCTGCTTTTCCCACTATTTGTTTTATGTGATCATTCCACTTCAGATCGCTCCGGATAGTAACTCCTAAGTATTTTACGGTCGTTACCGCTTCCAATGATTTACCACCTATGGCATAATCGTACTGGAATGGATTTCTGCCCCTATGTATGCGCATTATATTACATTTATCTACGTTTAGGGAAAGCTGCCAGCTGTCGCACCATGCATTAATCCTCTGCAGGTCCTCCTGGAGTACGTACGAGTCTTCTGATGTTGCTACTTTCTTGTAGACAACCGTGTCATCTGCAAATAGCCTCACGGAGCTACCGATGTTGTCAACTAAGTCATTTATGTATATTGTAAACAATAAAGCTCCTATCACGCTTCCCTGCGGTACTCCCGAAATTACCTCTACATCTGCAGATTTTGAACCGTTAAGAATGACATGTTGTGTTCTTTCTTCTAGGAAATCCCGAATCCAATCACAAACCTGATCCGATATTCCGTAAGCTCGTATTTTTTTTCACTAAACGTAAGTGCGGAACCGTATCAAATGCCTTCCTGAAGTCCAGGAATACGGCATCAATCTGCTCGCCAGTGTCTACGGCACTGTGAATTTCTTGGGCAAATAGGGTGAGCTGAGTTTCACATGATCTCTGTTTGCGGAATCCATGTTGGTTATGATGAAGGAGATTTGTATTATCTAAGAACGTCATAATACGAGAACACAAAACATGTTCCATTATTCTACAACAGATTGACGTAAGCGAAATAGGCCTATAATTATTCGCATCTGATTTATGACCCTTCTTGAAAATGGGAACGACCTGCGCTTTCTTCCAGTCGCTAGGTACTTTACGTTCTTCCAGCGATCTACGATAAATTGCTGATAGAAAAGGGGCAAGTTCTTTAGCATAATCACTGTAGAATCTTAAGGGTATCTCGTCTGGTCCGGATGCTTTTCCGCTACTAAGTGATAGCAGTTGTTTTTCAATTCCGATATCGTTTATTTCAATATTTTCCATTTTGGTGTCCGTGCGACGGCTGAAGTCAGGGACCGTGTTACGATTTTCCGCAGTGAAACAGTTTCGGAACACTGAATTCAGTATTTCTGCCTTTCTTCGGTCGTCCTCTGTTTCGGTGCCATCGTGGTCAACGAGAGACTGAATAGGGGATTTAGATCCGCTTACCGATTTTACATATGACCAAAACTTTTTAGGGTTCTTGTTTAGATTGTTTGCCAATGTTTTATGTTCGAATTCGTTGAATGCTTCTCTCATTGCTCTCTTTACGCTCTTTTTCGCTTCGTTCAGCTTTTCCTTATCAGCTATGATTCGACTACTCTTAAACCTATGATGAAGCTTTCTTTGTTTCCGTAGTACCTTTCGTACATGATTGTTATACCACGATGGATCTTTCCCCTCGCTTTGGACCTTAGTCGGTACGAACTTATCTAAGGCGTACTGGACGATGTTTCTGAATTTTTTCCATTTTTGTTCCACATCCTCTTCCTCAGAAATGAACGTTTGATGGTGGTCACTCTCTTACCAGTTTCATCTGTTTTATGTGGATCGATAACGTGAGTGCCAGGGCTTATGTGCGACAGGAATACTTGTGCATAGTGAAATATATTCTGAATTACAAGTTTAACTACTCCATATATGTGTGTGATAATTCTCAAACTGTACCAGTATCATGCTGCAAAATCTGCCTAGAAGATTTCGTTCGCTTTTGAAGCCTTTGGCGTCTCTCATACAGAAACTTGGCAGCACAACCAACCAACTGAAGAGTTAAAGATATATTAACCTTTTCCCATTGTCGACAAATAAAAATTTGTCTTCTTCAGAAGGAAAATGGACCAACTGAAAATATAATTACAAAATAGTTAGTAATGTCAACCAGAGACGGCACCAAATTCGATGAAGAAGAATTACAATATTTCTTAGAAGAGCATACTCACTCGGAAAACCACATATTGACATAAACGAATATTGAAGCTGTGAAGCTCTTGTCTAGTACAATGTGCATGTCACCCACAGATATCTAGAACTGAAATGCGTAACTGGAAGTAATAGCCCAATACTGTACGGTTTTGTCGTAAATATTTAAAATGAAACACACGTGACACTGTCACCAGCAGACATTTAGTGTGGTACACATAAGGCTAGTGCCTGAGACAGCTGACTAAAATGTGCAGTCAGTGGTAACAGGTAGACTGCAGCAGGTGGTACTTACTACACGAAAGAGCGCGCGCATACAAGCACTGAACAGCTAATGCCTGATTCAGTTAACAAATGGTTAATAGCGGAAATTAAAACAACATGAAACTAATGAAAATAAGAATAAGGGAGTGGGAGAAGGAAGGAGTTAACTTCAAACGGCATATAATGAGCAATCAGGCTCAGGTAAATAGTTCTAATTACTTCCTTAAGTGTGCTTAAAGCAGCACGAGAAGACCTTGTGAATAAATATGGGATAGTGCCCAGTAAAATATATGAAGCTAATACAGTTCCTAAAATATGTTAATATAATGTTTAAAGAAAGCACTCCGACATCAGGCCACGAGTGGCCTACCGGGACCATCCGACCGCCGTGTCATCCTCAGTGAAAGATGCGGATAGGAGGTTCGTGGGGTCAGCACAGCGTTCTCCCGGTCGTTATGATGGTATTCTTGACCGAAGCGGCTATTATACGGTCGAGTAGCTCCTCCATTGGCATCACGAGGCTGAGTGCACCCCGAAAAATGGCAACAGCGCATGGCGGCCTGGATGGTCTCCCATCCAAGTGCCGACCACGCCCGACAGCGCTTAACGTCGGTGATCTGACGGAAACTAGTGTTACCACTGCGGCAAGGCCGTTGCCTGGTGCTATAGTCTTGCTCGATAAAAACCGTGCATTGCATCCAATAAACCGAACAATCCACACAATTGCTCGTACTTTCTCAGTGCCTCGATGAACGACATGATGCCAGTAACCTATGTCGAGCAGTGTTAGTCAGTGCATAACTAAGAAGAGAGAAAAGATACTCATAAGAAAGAATGTAACAGATTCAAATACGAGCAAAAACATCTTGGGGAGAGGGAGAGGAGGTACTTAGAACCTATGAAGTAACAACTAGGGAAAGTATCCGTGAACGAAAAGTATATGTTAAAAAACTAAAATTGAACGGAGGTAGCATTCTGAGAAAAGCAAAAGAAATGCATCGTAAACTGCTAGAGTTGTGAGTGAAATCGAAAATGCGTAAAACCGCACTCAACAGTTCTACATAACATGAAAGAATAAGATACTTAAAAAAGATATAAAGAGACTGAAATACGATGATTAACGGGAGGGGATACGGAGGGGAGGTGAACTAAATGGGTATGTACATTAAATATGAAAATTTAAAAGCTTTTCTACGTGGACAATTGTTGAAGCGCAGCCATGTTTTAAAAAAATTAAAAAATATTCTCTTATATGTCCTCTACCTCGTACTTTTTACAACAGCGTACTGGAGTGACTTTACGAGATTACAAGAGTGGAAAAGTATCCTTTGGGGGCTGCAGTCTAGAGATTTCTAGGATACACATTAAAAGTTCCTCTCAAATCTCGTCGACTACACTGTTCTCATGAAATATTTATTGTATATTTGTTATTATTTATTCTTTCTTTCAAGTTCGTGCAGAACAAGCATGGAGCAAATTATTTTATTTCATTCGCCCTCTCTTTCTGGATCAACTGGTAGTGCGCGTTCCAAAGTGGTCGAAACGTCGGGACAGTCTGCGCCGGGACTAATAGAATACTCTTCCACATTTATATTAGGCAGAGACATTATAAAGTAGTGACGCGTTTCAAGCATCAATAGGCACTGCATCGCCAATGACACCTTAAGACCGGAGCAATTCGGCTTTAGGAATCGTCACTCAACAAAACAACTACTCCTCCGCGAAGTCGAACATATAACACACAGCTACAACATGAACAAAGCCACAGGGGCCTTGTTGCTGGACATCGAAAAAGGATTCGACCGTCTCTGGCACAATGGCCTTATACGCAAACTAAGCGAAGCTGGTTTCCCGGACGGTCTCGTACGTCTCATACACTCAGACCTCACGAACAGAGGTTTCAACACTGATGTGCAGGGCAAAAAATCGACACAACACGATATCCTAGCTGGCGTACCCCAGGGAAGCATCCTAGGGCCCATTTTGTTGAACCTGTGCATTAACGACTTCCCAGCAACACAAAACACGACGTTAGCCATCTACGTGGATGACACAGCCATCCTTGAGCAAGACTGGAAACCGTCGAACATTAATCCACGAATACGGACAGCACTCAGAACTGACGAGCCTTGGTTGGAACGATGGCGTATTAAAATAAACGTCGACAAGTGCGAAGCAGTCCTGTTGACACGCAGGCCGAAGCTACTGCGCAAACATCAGCACAGATAACACTATATACACACCCATTAAGTTTCCGAGAGAAAATCAGATATCTTGGTGTCTGGCTGGACCGGAAACGTACGTGGTGGGATCACATCGAATACGTTGCCAACAGAGCGCACGCGGGGCTCAAACAACTTTATCCAATGCTCAACAGGGAAATCACACTGAATGGGAGGGTGTCGAGGTCCATATACATGACACTGATTAGACTTCTGATGACGTACGCAGCTCCCGTCTGGGGATATGCAGCTCCTACACGCCTGCGCCGCCTGCAAATCATACAGAACAAAGTGCGGCGAATCACTAGCAGCGCTCCACGGTACACACGAACCGTGGACCTTCACAATGAATACCACTTTGAAACCCTCAAGGAAGTATTCAAAAAACACGCCACACGACTACACAGGAACTCGAGGCACTCGAACAAGACAGGGTTATTACAAATGATTGAAGCGATTTCACAGCTCTACAATAACTTTATTATTTGAGATATTTTCACAATGCTTTTCACACACATACAAAAACTCAAAAAGTTTTTTTACGCATTCACAAATGTTCGATATGTGCCCCTTTAGTGATTCGGCAGACATCAAGCCGAAAATCAAATTCCTCCCACACTCGGTGCGGCATGTCCCCGTCAATGAGTTCGAAAGCATCGTTGATGCGAGCTCGCAGTTCTGGCACGTTTCTTGGTAGAGGAGGTTTAAACACTCAATCTTTCACATAACCCCACAAAAGAAATCGCATGGGGTTAAGTCGGGAGAGCGTGGAGGCCATGACATGAATTGCTGATCAAGATCTCCACCACGACCGATCCATCGGTTTTCCAATCTCCTATTTAAGAAATGCCGAACATCATGATGGAAGTGCGGTGGAGCACCATCCTGTTGAAAGATGAAGTCGGCGCTGTCGGTCTCCAGTTGTGGCATGAGCCAATTTTCCAGCATGTCCAGATACACGTGTCCTGTAACGTTTTTTTCGCAGAAGAAAAAGGGGCCGTAAACTTTAAACCGTGAGATTGCACAAAACACGTTAACTTTTGGTGAATTGCGAATTTGCTGCACGAATGCGTGAGGATTCTCTACAGCCCAGATTCGCACATTGTGTCTGTTCACTTCACCATTAAGAAAAAATGTTGCTTCATCACTGAAAACAAGTTTCGCACTGAACGCATCCTCTTCCATGAGCTGTTGCAACCGCGCCGAAAATTCTAACCGTTTGACTTTGTCATCGGGTGTCAGGGCTTGTAGCAATTGTAAACGGTAAGGCTTCTGCTTTAACCTTTTCCGTAAGATTTTCCAAACCGTCGGCTGTGGTACGTTTAGCTCCCTGCTTGCTTTATTCGTCGACTTCCGCGGGCTACGCGTGAAACGTGCCCGCACGCGTTCAACCGTTTCTTCGCTCACTGCAGGCCGACCCGTTGATTTCCCCTTACAGAGGCATCCAGAAGCTTTAAACTGCGCATACCATCGCCGAATGGAGTTAGCAGTTGGTGGATCTTTGTTGAACTTCGTCCTGAAGTGTCGTTGCACTGTTATGACTGACTGATGTGAGTGCATTTCAAGCACGACATACGCTTTCTCGGCTCCTGTCGCCATTTTGTCTCACTACGCTCTCGAGCGCTCTGGCGGCAGAAACCTGAAGTGCGGCTTCAGCCGAACAAAAGTTTATGAGTTTTTCTACGTATCTGTAGTGTGTCGTGACCATATGTCAATGAATGGAGCTACAGTGAATTTATGAAATCGCTTCAATCATTTGTAATATCCCTGTATTTTCATCCTTACTCTGGGAAACTATGATCACGACCATAGGTGGAAACATAAGCGGCCAAAGACACTACTAGCTAGGACATAACCACCTATAGCAAGCTAACATACACCAACAAGCGACAAACGTCGGCAAGCCCCTGCATATCAGCAACGTTGTCTGGATATACCAGCTGCTATTAAAGCCCACCAACAGGCTACAGCAGGGAAACCGACGAGCTCGGCCACTGACGCACAAACAAATCGCTGACATCATCGTACACTGTGCATCTGATATATGACCTATTGGACACAAAACGATGATGAACGTTTACAGGTTTTCTGACGCTGACCGAGAGCTCAACACCGGCGCCCAGTGGCAGCCGCCGAGTAACAGCACCGCACAACGTCGAAGGTATCGACATCATGATATCCACTACTAACAAGGCCTGCCCTTGCATGACTTGTCGCAGGCAGCAAGATATCCGCTACTGTTCTTACTACCCGACCTAACTGTTGCACAGATTTTTTTTCCCTTGGCTCTTGCCTTGGCACTTTTTTTCCTATGCCCTTCAAACCGCTGCCCTCCGTTCGACTTTCGACCCAATCTATCTTCAGATGAGCGCCTATTAATAGTTAACTTTAACCAGACGTACGCAAACATCGCAGTACCACATCCTGCGACACCTCACTTTAGTGAAAACTAACTCTTATGCAGTGATGGCAATAGACCTTTTGAGTTGGCCGTCATGCCAGTGTGGGCGTGGAGGGCTCCACCTTTTTAGAAAAATACGAGTATATATAAAATAGTTGTCACCTTACTGAAACATCCCAGTGTGATCCAGGCCTAAGAGAGCTCGGCATGGAAGTGTGTACTTGCTTCCTTCTGATTAGATACTGCAGTGGTGGCTATATTTCCAATTCTCAGGCCACCTTATTGGTTGTGGCGGATAGTACTAGATGAACCACTGTAACTTACACACCCTCTAGTCCCAATAGCTCTTGTAAAATGGCGAATGATGCCCAGGAAGAACATTTTCAGCGGCCTGCCTATGAATTCGAGTCTAATTTTCCCTTTACGGTCTTTTCTCGAAATATACATATAAGGCAGCAATATAGCAGCTGACTCTTCTAGAAGCGTGTCCTCCCGGAACTTTAACAGTAATTTTCACCTGCCATGATGCATAACGCCTACCTTGCAACGTCTGCCACTGGAGCTGCATGAAGATCTCCGCGATGATCTCGCGCTTAGTCACCGAACTTGTGACGAAAGGCGATGCTCTTCTTCGGATCTGCTGTATTTTACCCATCATTTCCATCTTATTGAGGTACCAGATGACAAACATTATTTGATTGTCATTCGAACAAGGGTTCTGTAGGCTACCTGTTTCGGGATATGGTTCTGTCAACCGCCTTTCTTATGATCGCTTTCATGTGTGTCCGATTTCTCTTATACACTTGCGGGTTTTCTGGAAACTTGCGTGTAACTGTTATCTGTTGTAGAATCCCGTTTCTGAGAGCTTCAACAATATTAAAGTTCTGACTCAGGTGAAACGTCCGTTAATTGGGGTCTAACGATCAAAATCCCCGAGAATGCGGAACGGATATTCTATTAAATTATTTGTATATTTTAAGACTATCTATAATAAAAAGCTTTTGTCTACGTAACAGCTGTTAGTTCTAGAGCCATTCCCGTAGTTTCCAAGGAGTAGTTATACTGCACTAATTTCAAGTAATATTTAGCAACTCAATAAAACTCGTGTACTGCATCCAGTCAAATGAAAATCTAGACCATGAGTCATAACTTCTCAATATACGAATGTCTGACGTAATCCTGCAATTAAAAAAATTGGATATATTCTTGAAAAAAGTTATTAGCACTGGACCTGTAAATTCCTTAGATAACCCTTAAAATTTCAGTCAGTGCTAACAGTGGTTAAGTCAAATATTCTGGCTTGGCACAACAAAAACTTTTCATAATTATCATACGTATGTAAAACAATACGTGTAGTGTTTACAGAGTTAATTCAAAACTTCAACAGGCAGTGATGGCCTCTGTACGCTCCATTTCTTTAGGTGCAACGTTATGCTGCTGCGACTGTATACGCTCTGCGGCTGGGTATTTTCTTCCCCTGCAATTCAAATTACTGCGTGACGACGTGTTGTTAAATATTTATCGAAATGATTAAAACGAGGTTTGTCTCCTACTTGTACCTTAATTCTATCGCTCAGCAACATTTCCTCATATCGCCGTAGTTTTATTACTAAGGTAGAGGAAATAAAATAAGCACATGTAGTGGACTGTCACAAACGTCCCCTCTGGTGTGAAGCAACTCGTTCTACATTCTTCTTGCGACAAAACAAGTCATAAGCTGAGTCAGTTGGAAATTTTTGCCTTGCATGGGCAAAAATTCCTCGCTGCCTTTCTGTGTGGCATTTAAGGTGATGGGAAGTAAACGTCATGTTCTTTGGGTCACACATTTCTTCCAACGAGAGGCCAATAGTTGATACATTCATTACAAAATGTTTGACTTAGTTGATGATGCCACAACTTCATCTCTGCTTGCATCGCTTCATCGCTATCAAACCGAAGTCCTCCAAGCTGTTCTTTAAGTTCTGAAAACAGATGAAATCCTAATAAGGCCAACAAAGAACAGTACGGAGAGAGAGTGATGACAGTGAACCCAACGAGTCGGATTGTTGCAGATGGATCAGTGTTTGAATGTGGTCTCTCACTGCCATTCTGAAGAAGACGGTGCACCATGTGTGAAAGATTTCTTCCAATTAGAAATTTAATTAATGCACGCTGTTTTTCAAGCACCGACATAATTCCGTTACACGCAGCCATGTTGCACGCTACAGTTTGGCGACATCTGGCGGCAAAGGGCAGCAAATATGTAGACACAATGTTTGTTCTAACCAAAAATTTTTGGAGTTTTCACACTGAAAACTCGGAGGCATTACTTTTCAGCACGCCGTCATATAAACGTAAGCCTTCTTCTAACTACACAACAGCGATTGCAACAATTATCTAACAATCCATCAAAGTGAGTCCAACATTTGAGTGATTGTGATATCTGTTCAGCAGCTCCACAGAAGTAACTGCGAGGAGTTCGTCAAAATTTACGCTCATATCCTGATCCTTACTTCACACATGATATAAAATAATAAACAATTACTTCCATATAGGCTTTATGCTCAATACAAGAAACTGGATACGACTTCCTTGCATACGAGTACGTTCAGTAAAATTGGTGTGTTTTCCCATATTACAGCTTAATGCTATTTCATCTTGGTTTCTATACAGACTACAATTAATTTTATGAAAGCACTTATACATATTCCATTTTTTCATTACATATTAATGATCTATTTGTTTTCAGTGCTAACATTGCATCTACTGTTTTAAATTATTCATCAGGCACTGAGTTTCTTTTTTTTTCTGGCTGATCTAATGCGGCCTGCCACATATTTCTATCCTGTGCCAACCTCTTCATCTTAGAGTAGCACTTGCAAACTACGTCCTCAATTACTTGCTGGATGTATTCCAATGTTTGTCTTCTTCTAACTTTCTGTTCTCTACCGCTCTCTCTAGTATCACGCAAGTCACTTCATGATGCCTCAGCAGTTGTCCTATCATCCTGACCCTTCTTTTTGTCAGTGTTTTCCACATATTCCTTTCTTCTTCGATTCTGCGCAGAACCTCCTCATTCCTTACCTTAGAACTCACCTAATTTTTGACTTACGTCTCTAGCACAACATCTCAAATGCTTCGCTTCTCTTCTGTTTCGGTTTTCCCACAGTCCATGTTTCACTACCATACAATTCTGTACTCCAAACGTACATTCTCAGAAATTTCTTCCTCAAATTAAGGCCTATGTTCGATACTAGTAGACTTCTCTGGGCTAGCAATGCCCTTTTTGCAAGTAGTTGTCTACTTTTGATGTTCTCTTTGCGCCATCCATCACTGGTTATTTTGATGCCTAGGCGTCAGAATTCCTTCATTTATTTGGTGATCATAAATCCCGAGATTAAGTTTCTCGCTGTTCTCATTTCTGCTACTTCTCATTACTTTCGTCTTTCTTCGACCTACTCTCAATCCATATTCTGTACTCATTAGACTGTTCATTCCATTCAGCAGATAATGTAATTCTTCTTCACTTTCACACAGGATAGCACCGTCATCAGCGAATCATGTAATTGATACACACACATCAAGTTTTGCATCACCTCGGTTCCGAGAATTCCGCAACCTGTACAGAAAATTTGAATACAGATCATTTCCGCCCTTTATATATTGCTCATGAAAACCACACATTGCATGTTGTACCACCATACAGCGAGACCTTCAGAGGTGGTGGTCCAGATTGCTGTACACACCAGTACCTCTAATATCCAGTAGCATGTCCTCTTGCGTTGATGCACGATTGTATTTGCCGCGGCATACTGATCACAAATTCATCAAGGCACTGTTGGTCCAGATTGTCCCACTTCTCGACGGCGATTCAGTGTAGATCCCTGAGTGGTTGGTGGGTCACGTCGTCCAAAGCAGCCCTTTTCAATCTATCCCAGGCATGTTCAGTACGGTTCATGTCCGGAGAACATGCTGGTCACTCTAGTCAAGCGCTGTCGTTACTCTAAAGGAAGTAATTCACAAGATGTGCACGAAGGGGGCGCGAATTGCGGTCCATGAAAACGAATGCCTCTCCAACATGCTGCCGATATGGTTGCACTATCGGTCGGACTGATGACATTCACGTACTGTACAGTCGTTACGACTCCTTCCATAACCACCAGCGGCCTATGTCTGCCCCACATAACGCCACACCAAAACATGAGGGAACCTCCATCTTGCTGCACTCCCTGGACAGTGTCTAAGGCATTCAGCCTGACCAGGTTACCTCCAAACACGTCTCCGATGATTGTCTGGTTGAAGGCATATGTGACACTCATCGGTGAAGAGAACGTGATGACAATCCTGAGCGGTCCATTGGGCATCTTGTTATGCCCACCTGTACCGCGCGGCATGGTGACGTGGTTCCAAAGATGGACGTAGCCGAGGACGTCGGGAGTGAAGCTGCGCATTATGCAGCCTGTTGCGCACAGTCTGAGTCGTAAAAGACGTCCTGTGGCTGCACGAAAGCATTATTCAACATGGTGGCGTTGCTGTCAGTGGTCCTCCGAACCATAATCAGTAGGCAGCGGTCATCCACTGCAGTAGTAGCCCTTTCAGATTTCTTTGTGTCTATCCATTGAAATAACTGAGTAGGTGAAATTTCTTTGTGTTTACTTAAACTACTGAGTGAAACTGAACCTACTGTCTCGTTCCTTATTTTTATCATTTCGGCACTGACCTACGGAATTTTCCCTGACAATGACTACTCAAAATTAACCTATTCATTTATTACTCTTAGTATATAAGTCCAACGCAATATGAGTGCTGTAAAATAACAACATGACTTCATATAATTAACACAAAAGAATGGCCCTGAATTGGAATAAATCCTAACAATAACCCATACTTTTCATAAGTCAGTTACCTCACAGAAAATCTTCATAATATGAACTACAGCAATCACAGGAAGCAGCAACTACAGCCAGCTAAATGAAAAAATCCTAACTACTATAGGCTCTAACTACCAGCAAAAGAAGAATTTTATTGTTGTGAAAACAATGTATTTAGCAGATTTTATCTTATTCATGTGACAGCCAGTTCCAAAAATTATATAGTCGTTAATAATTCCACTACCCAAACAATACCAACTACATCCATCATAATTTTACAGTGCATGTCCTACCAACACTGAGACTCCACGAAGGACACATGTCCAAGCCGTCTGCTCGCTAACTGCTAACTGGTTACTGCTAGTCCGTCCAATCACAGAGTCTCTTACCGAGGACGCAGAGTGCTGTCAGCGATATTAATTACCGTCTATAGTGCTGTCAACATACAAACATATAAACAAGCTGCTTACACCTTGGGCGGCCTGAGCGAGGCATGACATCGACAGTTCCTGTGTCTGTGTATCTCCTCTAAGTCCGAACAACATCGCTTTGGTTCACACCGAGAAGCCTGGACACTTTCCTTGTTGGAAGCCATTCCTGACACAAAGTAGCAATGTGCATGCGATCGAACCGCAGTATTGACTGTGTAGGCATGGTTGAGCTACAGACAATACGAGCCGTGTACCATGTTCCTGGTGGAATGGCCGGAAATGATCGACTATCGGACTTCATCTGTGTAATAGGCCCTGCTCATGCGAGGTTGTTTACATCTCTGAACAGTCAAAGGGACTGTGTATGTGATACAATATCCACAGTCAGCGTCTATCTTCAGGAGTTCCGGGAACTGGGATGATACAACACTTTTTTAGATGTGTATGGTTTCATCTTGCCTTTTAATTCCACCCCTAAATCTTTCTTTTATTTCAATCGTTGCTCCTCGATCAACAGATTGAACAGTAAGGGCCAAAGACTATATCCGTGTCTTACACCCTTTTCAAATCGAGCACTTCGTACTTGGTCTTCCGCTCACATTATTCCCTCGTGGCTCTTGTACATATTATATATTACCGTCTCCTCCTATAACTTACCCCTATTTTTCTCAGAATTTCGAACATCTTGCACCATTTTACATTGTCGAAGGCTTTTTTCAGGTCAACAAATTCTATGAGTCTGTCTTGATTCTTCTTTATTCTTGCTTCTGTTATCACCCGCAATATCAGAATTGGCTCATTGGTGCCTTTACCTTTCCCAAAGCCTAACGTATCATCATCTAACACATCCACAACTTTTTTCCGTCCTCCTGTATATTATTCTTGTAAGTAACATTGATGCATGAGCTGTTAAGCTGTTGCTGCGATAATTCTCGCACTTGTGAACTCCTGCACTCCTCGGAATTGTGTTCATGATATTTTTCCGAAAGTCAGATGGTATGTGGCCAGACTCATACACTCTACACACCAACGTGAATGGTTGTTTTGTTCCCATTTCCCTCTATGATTTTAGAAATTCTGATAGAATTGTTGCCACTTCTGCACCACACAGCAGCAGACACAGTGGCTGCGCCAAAGACTGAGATGGTGTGGAGTTTTACAATTATTTATTGAACTTTCTTTACAATTTCTCCCTCGTCGTCGCTGCCCAGCCCTGCGGATCCCTCCGCCTGGCTGCTGCTGTGTAGATTATCCAATAATGCGCGCAACGCGCGCCGCTGATCGCACTCGGAAGCCTCAGGTAACCAGTGCTCCGATGAAGCCAGGATGCCTTGTGGTTGAAATGAACTCGTCGTCGCTCAGCGGGCACGCCCACGGAGCCGCGTCGCCGTGAGATCAGCTGCCGACGCCTGCTGCACTGGCGGCTGGGAAGCCATCAGTCGCGATGTCCGCGAGGTCCCGTCATGGACGGACTACGCGCTGTGGGGCCAGGTTGCCGTGAAGTCCGGGCGTCAGTCCCCGGCGGCGCCTGTGACCAAGACTGCGCTGCGGCCGGTCCTGCTGGAAGTTCTCGCTGTAGTTAGTCAGCCATGATGCCGACCGAACTCGGGCCGACCCCCAGAGCTGAAGCTGACATCTGGCGGCGAACGGATGACTCCTGCGAGCTGGAGCAAACTTCCGGAATCGTCACCTCCGAAGATTGGACATTCGGACATGGACCACGTCTGTCCTTACATCCGAACTGCTTCCTAATGGCTTCTGTCTGTTGCTGCCTGCGCTTCACTATTTATATCCGGCAGGAGGACGTTTTTTACCCTCGGTGGTAGTTTTTGTTATTACTCTCACAGTATATTGCAGCGTAACTTAGTGTGCTGGCCTCACTTCCCCTTACTCAGCATTCTCCAGGCTTCGCTCGGCGCTTGGTCTGTGTGCGTCCTTGCGTCAGCCGGTTGGTAGTCTGCAGATGTCAGCAAGGCTATCTGTGTGTGCTTTACTTCGCAACGTCTCTGTCGCTGGCGTGCCTCTGTTTTGCCATTCTCCACTACGTGAAGCAACGCTTACAACATGTGGCCACAACAGAACGTTGTCTATCCTTTCTGCCTCGTTTGCTCTTCAAATCTTTCAGAAATTTTGATTCTTATACTAGATCCCCTATCTCTTCTAAATAGACTCCTGTTTCTACTTCAATCACATCAGACAAATGGTCCCCCTCAACGAGGCCTTCAATGTACTCTCTCCACCTATCTGCTCTCTCCTTTGCATTTAATAGTGGAATTCCCGATGCGCTCTTAATGTGGCTTTTAATTTTACCGAAGTTGTTTTGGCTTTGCTACATACTGTGTCAGTCCTTCCGACAATTACTTCTTTTTCGATTTTCATGCAGCCATTTCATTCTAGCTTCCTTTCACTTCCTATTTATTTCATTCCTCAGTGACATGTATTTCTGTATTCTTGAATTTCCCTCTACATTTTCGTACTTCCTCCTTTCATCGATCAGCTGAATTATTTCTTCACAATTACCTTCTTTGTACCTATAGTTTCCTTTCAAGCTTCTGTGATTTCTCCTTTCAGAGATCTCCATTCCTCTTCAACTTTACTGCCAACTGAGCTATTCCGAATTGCTTTAGCTGTAGCCGTACAGAACTTCAAGCGTATCTCGTCATAGCTTAGCACTTCCCTATCACACTGCTCTGCATATTGGTTCTTCCAACTAATATCTTGAACTCCAGCCTACTCTTCATCATTACTACATCGTTATGTGAGTCTATACCTGTTCCTGGGTCTGCCTTACTTTCTTACAATCCAGTATCGGATTTCGGAATCTCTGCCTGACCATGATGCAATCTAACTGAAATCTTCCCATATGACACGGTCTTTTCTAAGTATATCTCCTCCTCGTGTGATCCTTGGACGGGGTGTCCGCTATTACGAGTTGAAATTAGTCTTTCTCCTCTCTCATTTCTTGTCCCATTCCCATATTCTCCCGTAACCGTTTCTTCTACTCCTTCCCCTACAACTGTCTCCCATGGTAGTTTTCATCTCCCTTTACTTATTATATTACACTTTCAATATCTTCATACACTTTCTATATCTTTTCATCAAAGCTTGCGACGTCGGCATGTACACCTGAACTATCGTTGTCGATGTTGGTTTGCTCTCGATTCTGATAAGAACAAGCCTGTCACTGAACTGTTCGCAGAAACACACTTGCTGCACTACCTTCCTATTGTTAACGAATCCTAATCCCGTTATACCATTTTCTGCTGCTGTTGATGTTACACTATACTCATCTGACCTAAAATCCTTGTCTTCTTTGTGTTTCACTTCACTGAGCGCCCCCCCCCCCCCCCCCTATATCTAGATTGAGCCTTTGCATTCCCCCTTTCAAATTTTCTAGCTTCCTTCCTATATTCAAGCTTCTGACATTCCACGCCCCTACTCGTAGAACGTTGGTTATTCAATCTTTTTCTCATCGTCACTCCCCTTTGGCTGTCCCCTTACGGATATCTGAATGAGCGACTATTGCGGAATCTTTTGTCACTGGAGAGATCATCATGACACTTTTCCAGTTATGGACCACATGTCTTGAGGATACTCTTTATGTGTCTTTAATGCTGTGTTTTCCACTGCCTTCTGCATTCTCATACAAGTGATCATTGCTGATTTTTCTGCCTTTAGGGGTTGTTTACCACCCCAAGGACAAGAGAGTGCCCTGTACCTCTGTCCGTCCCTCCGCACTCTTGGACAAGGCCGTTGGCCCTAACAGTGCGAATAAATCTTCTGCTCCACATAGATAAATTACTTCCATGGCTTGAATTTTCAAATACAGTATCATAAGATTCAGATTTCCTTTAGACCTACATATTCAAGACTCTCAAGATAATAACGTGCTTGTTAAATTTAATCATCATTCAGTTCATACTGCATGCAGATGCTGACTTTATCTTATTTGATATTCATCTGTTACGTAGCTCCACAAAAGTGTCTGAGACAGTTATTGAGCTGTAACACAATACTATTGCTATTATTTTGTTTAAATTTGTGCTTATGCTGTGATAAACTTACAAAATTTAAATATTTATTATGTGCTGCTAAGCCAGCGATAATATCAGCACAAGTTAAAGCTATCTTCACAGCTGATAAAAACAACTGAATCTTGATGGAAACAGTTACACTAGACTAACCTTTAAACATTAAACAAATAATCTAGTAGTATCCAGCATGTACCTAATAAGCTTTCAAACACTTATATCGTTAATAAAAGGTCATAACGGGCCCTCTTCTGGTTGTGAAAATGTTTACTGTTTCTGCTACATCTCTAGCTTTATTTTATCAAAGAATTCTAATAAATCTAATAAATCCATTAATTCTCTTGCTAACACAACTAATTTTATTAGTAATTCTATTGTACATCACAGGAACAAAAGTGCTTAATCACTTCGCTTTAAATACCTAGTAGCAGGTTTTCTTACTATGGGCAAATTAATAACAAATATCTTACAGCATAAAACATTGTTTCCGTCTTTTCACTGGAATCCCCTTTTTCTTTAGAAACACCATACTAGTATATATGTAATGTTTCTAGATTTCCTTTGCCAAACAATGCAACCTCTACCAGGAGCCAGCCTGTAATGCACATCAGCTCCTTTCTGGCAGAAAATTTACTGGTTAAGCTACTTGGATCCACAACCTCTTGCATAGTAGGCCACGAATAATATTCACCCAAAGATGGGGGCTCTCTGTCGACTGTTATTAGATTTCTGGGTTTCTATAATAGTGTATTACATCTTCCTTGCAGTAAGAATATTTACTGTTATGAGGTGGCCCCATTTTCCAGTACACATTTTTTACCATTTGGTTTACCATGACTAGTGTTGGGGGTACCTTGCCTGTGGTTGTAAAATCCAGTTGTTTCTCTAATACTGCTATGATTCTTTCTACCCTGTCCAGTAAGTATTTACTCCTAAGCATTTTACCTCAATTGTTTTTCTCCCATCGATCTTTGTAAGCCGCGCAGGATTAGCTTAGCGGTCTAAGGCGCTGCAGTCATGGATTGTGCGGCTGGTCCCGGCGGAGGTTCGAGTCCTCCCTCGGGCATGGGTGTGTGAGTTTGTCCTTAGGATAATTCAGGTTAAGTAGTGTGTAAGCTTAGGGGCTGATGACTTTAGCATTTAAGTCCAATAAGATTTCACACACATTTGATCATTTTTTATCTTTGTAAACAATGTAATTGATGTACATAGTATATCAAATCTTGCACAACGCTAAGGTCCGATCAATCACTTTTTCTCTTATTGAATATAGCAGTCTACTCACTAAAATGCATACAAGGTGTTTTAAACTAAAATCATAATTTAGATATTTAGATACATTCGTATGCCTTCCAAAATAATATCTGAGTCCACTGTATTTATAAATGTGTTCTCCAGGAACCAGAATTTCTTAACTTGAGTCTACTCTGACCCCACTCCGATCAAAATCTGTTCTTGAAGGCTGCCTGGAATTCGTTCAGTGTTTTATAATTCTTTTGTGACATGAATCTCCACTGTGCCACCTCTTCAATAACCAATAACAAACTAACCTTTTGTTCCTCGCTCCATCCTTTTGCGAACACACCTTGAAATGATTTTAAGAGTATAACACGTTGCAGATACCCAGCTGGGTCGTAAGGAGCAAAATTGTGTATTTCTAAGTCTTAAGCATCTCACATACATTCCTTAGTGACAGTAAATTCATTTCAACTTTGTTCCTTAACTTTAGTTTGTTTATCTACCGTTTAGTTAGACACATAATTTGCCTGATGAAGGTCGTTATTTTCCACTACGTTTACTTTTCCCTCATCTTGTAATTGCACCTTTTTAGTCTTATCAAAATAAGTTTCTACACAGGTTTTCAGCTCATTAGTTAGCAATGCACCCTTTTTTTCCTGTTACGTGCGCCTAATCAGTCACTTCAGGTTTCACTCAGCTTAAATTACTAGATAAGTTTTCAATTGCTAAAAATTAATTCTTTTATGCTACTTTACCTGAAACGTTTAGTTCACAAATTTCACTCCAAACTAACAAATAACTTCTGTATTTTTTTAATTTTTTTTACAGTTTGCCATAGCATTATTACTTTCACTACTTAAACAACCTATCTGTTTATGAAGTACTGCTAGATCCTTTGTTAGTCAGTATATTTTACAAAGTTTTCCTAGCACCTATACATTACCCAAGGCTGATAATGTCAAAGTCATGTTGTGGTAGACTAATTTTGGCCTTATTTTATTAATAGATTATATTCTAATTTTACTTCTTTTCTTTTTCATCAGATGGATATTTTTAATTAATTTTAATTCCTCGTAGTTACAACTTAATTCACTGTCTAATATTTCAGTTTTGGACTCTATATCGTCTAAATCAGATTTTAGTTCACCGTGATCAACTCTTATTTCTGGCCACAGTTCTATGCAGTTCATTTTGCTCTCACTGAGTAAACGTTCTGTCCAATGTGGAATTTTCTCTCCTTCCCTCCCATGGCGTTTCCCCGATTTCCATAAAGGGCTTCCTGGAGATTTCTAACACTTATCTGCTCCATACATCTGTTTCTGAGAGCCTAAATAACATTAATATTCTAGGTGAGATGAAACGTCCATTAATAGGAGCCTAATACTTAAAATTCCCATAAATTCTCAATAGATATTTTATTCAAAAGTCCATTTGCGACCCTAAATACGCATCTGACTGTAATACAAAGCCCTTCCCTATGTCAAAGTTTTAGAGTCATTGAATTCGTATATTTTCCGAGGAACTATACTAAATTATCATACTACTAGGTTGTTGAATTTTTCCGCAAGTTTAATAAAAGAAAGAGATACACATAACAAAGAGGTTAGTCGTAAATAATATACCGTCCTTCACCATTTACAACAGCCTGTCAACGCCGGAGTAAGTTTTGGCTTCCGCGACCTACAAGTCACGTGGTTTTGAGACCAAGCACTCGTAGAGTCATGTTTGGAGCGCATTTTCATCTGGAAAGAAAGTTCCATGAAGGTTGTTCGATACAGAGCGGAAAAGGCGAATAAAGTGCCCGCGGAGCGACTTCCCAATCCAATTCCTACGTAGTGCTTTTGTGAGATTAGCAGAATGCAGGCGGGCGTTACCCTTCTCGGTCGTTGCTCTTTAACTGCGTCTGCAAAACGTCTCAGTTGTTGACAGTAAGTGTCAGTAGTGATGGTTACACCTCGGGGAAGCAATTCGTAGCACACCACAACGTCGCTGTTCCACCAGACGCCTAACATTATCTTTCTTGGACGAACGCACGTCTTTGTAGGAGGAGTTGCTGCTTTCTTTGGGCTCAAGCATTCCCCTCTTTTCCTTGTTTTAGCATAAAGACACTATTTCTGGTCACCAGTGACTATGCGGTAGACCAGTAGTCGATGTTGTTCACGAGCTCATTGACGACGAGCAAGCAGAGATGCTGATTTGGCTCCCAGCTGATTTTTGTGTTTTTTACTTAGAACATTAGATTTTTCAACCTTCCCCATTGCATACATATTTCGCACAGTGCTTAAATTATCACAATTTACCACATTTGCCAGTTGTGAAGCACACTGATGTGGACCATTGGGGATTAATGCATTTGAACGATCTTCGTCAAATCTCGAGGGTCTTCTTGAATGTGAGGAGTCACTAATGGCAAAACGATCCTCCTTAAAACGAGAAAACCATTTTCCTGCCGTACTTTTTCCAATGGGATAATCCCCATTCACGGCGCAAATGCCTCTGACTGCCAGCGCTGCTGTCACGCTTTTGTGGAACTCAAACAGAACAATATGTCGTAGATGTTCCCATTTCTCCACTTGGCACCCCATTTTCTAGCGTCCGCAGCTCCACAAAATGACAACATGTAAACTCAAATAGCAACAGTGAACTACAAATAAAAAATGATAATCGATAAATAGACGCAATACCAATATGCAAAAACGCTGCGAACTTATGGCCCAACCTAATATTTATAAACTCAATGAAAATTGTGCACTGCATCCAGTAAATTTAAAATCCACACAATGAGTCACAACCTCCCAATTGACCAATGATCAACGACGTACTGCTGGAATTATACAATTCAATGCACATTCTTGAGAATAAACATTAGAAACATTGTGTCTGGAAATTCCCTATTCAACTGAAATATTTTAGTCAACATTAAAAGTTGTTCAGTAAATTGTTCTGGCATCACTCAGAAATTTAACCGACAGGGAGAAGATGCTGTGATATGCAAATGATTAGCTTTTCAGAGCATTCACACAAGGTTAGCGCCCGTTGCGACAACTACAACGTGCTGACATGAGGGAAGTTTGCAACCGATTTGTCATACACAAACAGCAGTTGACCGGCGTTGCCTGGTGAAACGTTGTTGTGATTCCTCGTGTAAGGGGGAGAAATGGGTACCATCTCGTTTCCGACTTTGATAAAGGTCGGATTGTAGCCTATCACGATTGCGGTTTATCGTATCGCGACATTGCTGCTCGCGTTGGTCGAGATCCAACGACTGTAAGCAGAATATGGAATCGGTGGGTTCAGGAGGGTAATACTGAACGCCGTGCTGGATCCCAACGGGCTCGTATCACTAGCAGTTGAGATGACAGGCATCTTATCCGCATGGCTATAACGGATTGTGCAGCCACGTCTCAATCCCTGAGTCAACAGATGGGGACGTTTGTAATACAACAACCATCTGCACGAACAGTTGACGACGTTTGCAGCAGCACGGACTATCAGCTGCGGTTACCCTTGACGCTGCATCACAGACAGGAGCGCCTGGGATGGTGTACTCAACGAAGAACCTCGGTGCACGAATGTCAAAATGTCATGTTTTCGGATGAATCCAGGTTCTGTTTACAGCATCATGATGGTCGCATCCGTGTTTCGCGACATCGCGGTGAACGCACATTGGAAGCGTGTATTCGTCATCGCCATACTGGCGTATCACCCAGCGTGATGGTATGGGGTGCCATTGGTTACACGTCTCGGTCACCTCTTGTTCGCATTGACGGCACTTTGAACAGTGGACGTTACATTTCAGATGTGTTACGACTCGTGGTTCTACCCTTCATTCGATCCATGCGAAACCCTACATTTCAGCAGGATAATGCACGACCGCATGTTGCAGGTCCTGTACTTTCCTTTCTGGATAAAGAAATTGTTCGACTGCTGCCGTGGCCAGCACATTCTCCAGATCTCTCACCAATTGAAAACGTCTGGTCAATGGTGGCGGAGCAAATGGCTCGTCACAATGCGCCAGTCACTACTCTTGATGAATTGTGGTATCATGTTGAAGCTGCATGGGCTACTGTGCCTGTACACGCCATCGAAGCTCTGTTTGACTCAATGCCCAGGTGTATCAAGGCCGTTATTACAGACAGAGATGGTTGTTCTGGGTACTGATTTCTCAGGATCTATGCACCCAAATTGCGTGAAAATGTAATCAATTGTCCTAGTATAATATATTTTTCCAATGAAATCCCATTCATCATCTGCATTTCTTCTTGGTGAAGCAATTTTAATGGTCAGTAGTGTAAAGGAGTGACTGACGTATTGCAGAGTTAACTAAACCCTTTAATAGGCGGCGTTAGCCTTCGGTCAGAGTACGGCAGAAAAATGGTTTTTTCGTTTTAAAGAGGATCGTTTTGCTGTTAGTGGCTCCACACATTCAAGAAGATCCTCGAGATTTGCTGAAGATCTTCCAAAGGCATTAATCCACAATGATCCATGTCAGTGTCCTCCACAACTGGGAAATGTCATAAACTGCGATAAGTTCAGCACTGTGCGAAATTTGAATGCAATGGCAAGGGTTCAAAAATCTCATGTTCTAAGTAAAAAATTTATCAAGTCTAGATTGCATGTGACTGTAATTTACAACAATTTTCTGTAAGACAATGGCTCTTCACGGCTCATTTCTGGTGTCCACCCAGTTGCTGAGGTAAAGCCATATCGAGATGGCGAACCAGCCTTCGGTGCATTTCAGAGAGGCCGGGGCAGCGAGCAGCGAAGCTACACAGTGCGCAGTGAATGATTTTAAGCATAAGCGTACACAGATAAACGCGCGCTAATCGCGGCCCCTCCGCGGTGACGTAACCGGCTGCCCGGAACAAAAGCGCGGGGTATTTACACTGGCGTGCGGTCGGCCCGAGCACCGCATGTGCGGCTGTAATCGGCTTACGCCGTGGACAGGAGATTTGCACGGCGCTAACCACGCTCTATTATGTCGCCCGCACACTTCACGCATGACGGCCAGTTCCCGCTGACTCGTGTCAGAAATGCGCGGCTGCTCGGCAGACAACTCGTGCTCGGGCTGGTACTTCAGGCTTTAAGAGGAATGCTGGTGACGTTCTGCGGAAGCAGTGCGTTTTAAGCGGAAGGGACCGCGTAATCTGACGCAGCTGCGACTCATTTTCGAGCCGCAGTACATTGCTGCTCATGACCTGCTCGTATAGTTCACCGCGCAGTGTTCTAGTAGTAGTAGTAGTAGTAGTAGTAGCTTTATCCATCCGTAGATCTCTTTTTACAACGATATAGGACATGTCAAAGTATTTAGAAATTTAGATCAATTTAAAATAAGCTATTTCGTATACACATATATTTACAGACTACTAATTACAGACAATCATTAGATTTACGCCTGGTATAGAATACTTTTTTTTACAAATAACTTATTAAATAATGTAATATCACACTGTTCACTTGTATCTCTCTATCAATCGCTGCATACACTATACGCACATTGTTTAGTAACACATCATTCACCATTCACTACACACACACACACACACACAGACACACACACACACACACACACACACACACACACACACTCTGGTGATCTCTGGGCCATTTTTTTGTACCGTAACTTCCCATTTGCTAGCCTGAAAAACTGAGTCAGCATCCCTCCATAATGAGTGAGATGTTGAGCTTAGAAAGAGGAAGAGGTGTTAGTATTGTGCTATGCATAGTTTGTGGTAAGTATTTCTAGAAAGGATAAAATAAGGAAAAAAAACGTCAAGTGAAGGTGTTACGTCGAATGTTGGATATTTTATAACCATTATTATTATTATTTATTTGTATAACATTTTTTATCAAACCCCTACCCTGATTTAGCTAAGGAATCCTTCAGTGTATAAAATGTATTGCATAACAGGTACTTTTTAGCTGCCTCTTTAAATAAGTGGATTTTTGATTTTCTTTAATCTATTTTGGTAATTTATTGTACAATTTTATTCTTTCTTCCTCGTGAGACGGGGTTGGTGAGGTAGACACGGATGGAAAACGCACGACGAATAAACGATCGTTGCTGGTACGCTGGCCAGCTTGATTATGGGTTTTAGACAGTTTTCCATGCTCATTAAGAAAATGGTAATCCGGTCGTGAACCTCCGCCTGAGAAAATACGATACACAGAAGTTAAAACACGAAAACACATCGAACAAATTTTATCAACTCATCAATAGAGAGAGATCCAAGATCTCATTTCCTGAAAGTATATTTTTTTCAGTCTGTATGTCACTGCTTTATTGTCTCAAGAATCGGGCTGTGTCGCCGAACTTCAGATCATTCTCGTAGTTATAGGTTAATCAGTCTTAACGGATACACAACCAGCTTCACTACGACATACTAACAAAAGAAATGGTAATGAAACTGGCAGTGTCTCCTTTAAGGGTCTTTACTCTGTAGCTATGAGAATGATCTGAAAATTGTTGACACTGCCTAAACCGTTACTTTTGAGATAAACATCGATTGACAGACGTAACAAGTAAATTTTCTACGAGAACATAGCTTACACGGGGAGATGTCGCATGCGCCATCCCACCCTTAGGCTACTAATTATTCCACTTACTATCTGTATCAGAGCTCCGATATGGTATCTTAGAGATACTAAAGATCCTGCAGTTTTAATGGCTGAGAGACCATTATGAAGAATTGGAATTTCTAGTACCGCACAATCATGTCGAAGTAGGTTAACAAGCTCAGGCCTAGAGAGGTGATTTATAATGGAGATTATCCTAATAAACCAGTCTAAGAAGTGGAACTTGATATATGTCACTCTCTGATATCGTCAAAACTTTGCACGGTGGTAGATGGATGATAATAAACTTATGGGTATTTTGGCTTCGGTATCACCATGCAATAGCTTCCGAGAAAATGATGATCACTGTTCCGATGCTGACTTCATGAGGCTACACATGTGGCGTAAAGCCAAATGCGTTGTTAGAGGAGTGGCTAAGAGGACATTTTCGAAATTGGGTGACACTTGTTCGAACCTCGTCTTACGTTTTTATATCTTTCATTTCGCGGAAGTATGTTAAATCAATAATTCTAATGATATCGTGAAATGCAGTGAAAGAGATAAAGGATTCAAATTTTACCGAAAATATATTTTACCGTTAACGCCGATTAACACCTTCCAGGCCGGCCGGAGTCGCCGAGCGGTTCTAGGCGCTACAGTCTGGAATTGCGCGACCGCTACGGTCGCAGGTTCGAATCCTGCCTCGGGCATGGATGTGTGCGGTGTCCTTAGGTTAGTTAGGTTTAAGTAGTTCTAAGTTCTAGGGGACTGATGGCCTCAGAAGTTTCCAACAACTTCCAGAAAACTGCTACCAATAGTTTTCGTTTGTTTCCAAGAAACTAGTGACAAATTTGGTCTTCGCAATCCTTTAAAATGAATAAATTGTCATAAGAGAGAGAGATAGGAATTATCAGTTAGCATAACGCCAGGTACTGCCCATTTGTTTTGAAACGACATTTTAATAACAAGCATAAAGAATTTACAGATTTAGTTGACAATGAAAGAGCAAAAAGTTACAACGATCGAAAGACGAGATTCAGTGTTCTGTATATAAAAAGTAATTTTGTGCTAAATTCGCTGGCCTGGAGCATATAATGAAATTCGTCGCACAAATACTAAAATTTGTGAAGCCGCAAGCATTATTCCATTGTCAATTGCAAACGTTTTCAGTGGAACTGTGCGAAGAGTATGGAGAGTTCGTATTTGACTGCCGAGTCAAAGAGCATGCTTGGAACGATTGTTCGTGTTAAAACTCGCTATTGATGAATTTATGAAGGGAAAAGGAGTGCAGGGACGAACTGAGGAACATCCGTAATGGAGTGCACGCTTCATGTTTTTAGTGGACTCGACTGCACACTGCCAACAGTAAGACATTGCAAGGCAACTTCTTTCTGATTCAATGGGGATGCATTTAAAGAGAAAATCGCGTTAACAAGGAAGACATTCTGACAAAGACAGTCCATGTCCCTAAGCTCACTGCCGGTAAAGAATAGGCGAGGTTCGAAGAATTCATTGTGAGCTTGAAAGAACTACATGGATAATTCTAAAAAGATTTTGAGGACCGTGTCATTCTTACATCTTTTTCCGTGATGTTTCTGAGATCGTTTGCTGTTTCAATTGAAAGCGTCCCTGTGAATATACCGATGGAAGGTAATTCCAGTGTTAATGGCAATCTCTTTACGTTAAAGTTGTCCAGGACGTCACCGCTGTTTCCCTTCGGTCTCCATAATGATACAACATTTCGATCGACATATTTATGTGAAACACCTTTTTCTCAATATGGAACTAAATAAGTTACGCTTACGTGGCAACTTGAGTGTGCAACTCTGAAATTGTCTAAGTCTGTGTCTGTCAGTATGCCGACACTGTTTACCGGATAAAAATTGTGTTATGTCTGCAGTGCGCCAAAATAATTAAATAATACTGAATATTTGTTTCGTTTGTGATCTATATCGTTGATAAATGGGAAATATAAAACCCAATAGCATGCAGTGCCACTACACTGCCATTCAAATGCGGCGCTTTCGCAGTTTTCTCTCTTCCCAATCGTCGAGTTCAGACAGCGTGGGGTGAAAGTAGGAGGAAATGTGACGGGAGGCAGAGGGCTTTGGCAGTCGCACTCAGGTAAGGCCCGTGAGCCTAAATCTTGACCGCCACTTGAGACGCGGACAGAAAAGATGCATTGCGTCCGGTTAGTACTAAATCGTTTTAGATAGTGAACAGTCTGTGAAAATAATGAACCAAGTGGAATCTCCCGTTTGATCACACACGAAACTGTCCCAAGGAGACTCCAAACAGCAACCACGTCCGTTAAACAATGGACACAATATCCATATCAGTGATACTGTTAGACTTCACGTAAACAGAGTACTGACTCTCCGTGCGCCAGCGTCCAGTCTTATCTGGTATAGCTGGACAAGGGCGATGTCCTTCTCACACGACTCTGGTGACCTCACAATCAGTGGAGGAGTCTCCTGCTGCTGCTAGAGCGCATCACTTGGTAGTATTGATGCCGTTTCTGCCACAGTCGATATCGACATCCGTCACAGATATTAAAATCATTCATTGCTCGGAAGACTTTTCTGTGTCATTCACTAAGCGGTTTGTTAATCAAGGACAAAAACCTAGAATTTCGTTATTTTTTGTTTCTGTGTGTGTGTGTGTGTGTGACGGGGGTGGGGGGAGGGGGATAGGAAGAGAGAGAGAAAGTATCTAAACGAAATCCTGATTATAAATAGAACGACCAATATTCCGGGGTTCTAAGTTTTGAAGTCGTGCCGTGAATTATGTTTAGATGCTGCGGCTAGATGGTGAGTATCCTCCGAGTGCAAACAAGATATCGGATTAGTCTGTTACAGAGAGGTGTCTAGTGAAGATGTAAGCATACTGCGAGATAAAGGACTTTGACCGAGGGGTAATAACTGGCGAATGATACATATGTCGCAGCCGTATGGTGAAGGTCATGTTGTAGTAAATGATGCTGGAACATTTCGAATATTCGTATTAGGTTCTTTGGTGGGATGTATTCCACAATGACTCCTTTGAAACCAGAGTAAATTTTATTTCTGTCATTTTCCGTAAGTAAGTAATCCCATAACCCACAATGAAACGACTCTTCGTATGTAGAATAGACGACGATCCTAAATTACCGGTAATATACATAACAATTTTTCTGTTACAGCAATTAGTATATCAAGCAGCTCAATTAAACAATAATCTATGCACAAATCTATCAACTACCAAAACGATTATGTGAGAGCCTATAATTTACACTTTCGTACTCAGTTTGAAGTGCGTGCTTCTCCATCCAGGGTATGGAGCCAGGAAATCGTTCCTGGAGTTCAAAACTGTCCTCTGTCTTCGAAGAAAGGCGGTAAATCTGGAGGCATCGTTTTCCTTACTAAGATTCCCAACTTTCTCCTCTTGCTCCGTTATTACGAATTTCTCAAACAAATTAATGTTGAAATCTGTCCTTTGTCTTCCAAGAAAGGCTGTACATCTGGAGGCATCATTTTCCTCACTTA
This sequence comes from Schistocerca piceifrons, assembly GCF_021461385.2. Classification (NCBI taxonomy): domain Eukaryota; kingdom Metazoa; phylum Arthropoda; class Insecta; order Orthoptera; family Acrididae; genus Schistocerca; species Schistocerca piceifrons. The sequence goes on from NC_060142.1 coordinate 378,479,226, forward strand.
GATACTTTCTGCTCCTTATTATTATTAGAATTTCTGAAACACACTCTCAGAAAAAAAGAAAACGCGCCAAGATGGAATTATCCAAATGGAATGGAAATTGGTAGACATTTACATGTACAGGCAAACAAATGAATACAATATCAGAAAATTTGGCCGTTTTATTCAAGAAAACGAGCTTCAAAAATTGAGGAACTCAATAAATCGTTGGTCCACCTCTGGCCCTTGTGGAAGCAGTTATTCGGCTTGGCATTGATTGGTAGAGTTTTTGGATGTCTTCTTAAGGAACATCGAGCCATATTCTGTCCAACAGCTTTAGATCACCAAAATCCCCAGCAGTTTACAGGGCCCTTATCATAACACAGCAAACGTTTTCAATTGTGAGGAGATCTG